>NW_024081333.1:510892-795295 GCF_003009895.1 Hyaena hyaena
CCTTTATCTGATATGTCATTTGCAACTATCTTTTCCCATTCCGTTGGTTGCCTATTAATTTTCTGGGTTGTTTCCTTGGCTGTGCAGAAGCTTTTAATCTTGATGAGGTCCCAACAGTTTATTTTTGCTCTTGATTCCCTTGCTTTTGGGGATGTGTCAAGTAAGAAGTTGCTGCGGTGGAGAATCTGTGTCTATTCTAACTGCTTTTCATTCTATATCACGTTCCTAATATTCATCCATGTCAATGTGTGAAGCTGTGGCTCATGTATTTTCACTACTGTATGGTATTTCATTCTGAATATTTATCACAATTTATAATGTCTTCTCCTGGTAATGGATATTCAGGTTGCTTCTAGTTTCCTGTTTGTGTTGCTGGGGAGGAAGGTAGGGAAAAATGTACAATGTTCCTATGAACATGTCTATCTTACATATATAAGGCTTTTTCTCAGTTATATCCTTATGAACTGAATTGCTAGATTGTTGGATATGAGCCGATATCATTTTAAAGATAATTCCAGAATGCTTTTTAGTGTGGTCATGCCAATGTCTTCTACTGTCAGCAGCATCTGAAAGTTGATTCACAATCCTCACTAGAACTTGGAACTGTCTAAACTTTTTCTCAATCTAATATAAAATGGTGTCTTGTGGTTTTATATTTGTATGTCCATAATTCCTAATTATGTTGAGGATAATTGAATCTGTCACAAACAATTCAAGTGTTCTCTTATGTAAAGTGTCTCCACATTTTTGTTTGTTTGTAACTGGGTTGTCATTTTTATTAACTTTCACAATTTTGAAAATATTCTGGACACTTTTTGCTGGTTATATGTGTAGCAAGTATATTATTCCAATTGTGATTGTTCTTTTCAGTTGTTTTATGTTTTTTTAAAAAACATAAATTCTAAATTCAAAAAAAAATTTAATTTTTTTAACATTAGTTTTGAGAGAGAAAGTGAGTGCAAGTGGGGGAGGGTCAGAGAGAGAGGGAGCTACGGAATCCGGACAGAATCCGAAGCAGGTTCAGGCTCTGAGCTGTCAGCACAAAGCCCAATGTGGGACTCGAACCCACAAGCCTTGAGATCATGACCTGAGCCAAAGTCAGATGCTTAACCAATTGAGCCACCCAGTTGCCCCCCTAAATTCTAAATTTTAATGTAATTTAATTTAGCAAAATTTCTTTTGTGAATATTGTTTTCTGCCTGGTATTAGAAAAATTTCCCTTATCAAGTTATAAAATGAATTACATATTTAATTCAAAGATAGAGTTGTACATTTCAGATTTAGGTATTTCATATATCTTAAGTGGATTTTTATGTGTGGTTTGAGGTAGAGATCCATTTGTATTTCTTTCATATGGATAAAGAGCTGTTCCAGCAAAGTGTATTGTACTTATTTTTGTGATTTTCCCACTGATTTGCAATGTCACCTTTGTCATCTATCAGCTTTTTATATATGTTTGGGCCTATGTTTGGACTCCTGCCCCCCCCCCCCCACAAGCCGCTGTGTTACAGGCAGGCAGCCTCAGTTCATCACAAGCGTGTGTTCTGGCACTATATTCTGGCCCCTGGCACTGGATTTTGTGTTTTGTATTTCAGCTAAATAGTCTCGCTGCACCAATATCATTCATTTCCTCACTCATCCCTTCAACCCATACTAAGCATCCGCTCCGTGCCAAGCAATTTTCAGGACCATCAGATTCTATCAAAGAACACAAGAGAAAAGTACCTGCCCGCTTAGTGCTTCTAGTCTGGTGGAGGAGAGTATCAATAAAGTTATAAATCATTCAAATGTATAAACATATCGAATGTTGACATGTGCCGTGAGCACAGGAGAGCAGACAGAGGACAGGGAGTGTCAGTTGGCTTGAGGACCGCAATTTATTTTTTATTTTTTTAAGGAATTTTTTTTAATGTTTTATTTATTTTTGAGAGAGATAGAGACAGCATGAGCAGGGGAGGGTCAGAGAGAGAGGGAGACACAGGATCTGAAACAGGCTCCAGGCTCTGAGCTGTCAGCACAGAGTCCAGCCCGGGGCTCGAACCCATGAACTGTGAGATCATGACGTGAGCCGAAGTCGGACATTCAACCGACTGAGCCACCCAGGCACCCCGAGGACCGCCATTTAGATAAGAGGCTAGGAAAAGAGTCACTGAGCTCAGTGGAGACCTAAAAAAAGATGACGAGGTGAGTCAGACAGATATCCAAGGATACAAAATAGCGGGTAGATGGGACAGCAAGTGCCAAAGTGCCAAAGGATGACCATGGAAAGAGGCGGGTAAAGCTGGGGGTGGAACGCACTGATGGGAGAGAGATTCAGAGAGATTGCAGTGGGGCCAGAACAATTATTATACCCCACCGTTTTAGTTATCAAAATATTATAGAGGCACCTGAGTGGCTCAGTTGGTTAAGCATCTGACTTTGGCTCAGGTCACCATCTCCCTAGTGGGTTCGAGCCCCGCCTCAGGCTCTGTGCTGACAGCTCTGAGCCTGGAGCCTGCTTGGAATTCAATGTCTCCCTCTGTGTCCACCCCTCCCCCACTCGTGCTCTGTCTCTGTCTCTGTCTCTCTCTCTCAAAAATAAACATTAAAAAAATGTTTAAATATTATAAAATCTTGGTATTCAGTAGATCAAGTCCACCCACCTCCTCCTTCTACAAGAACATCTGGGTGACTGGGCGCTCCTTGCAGCGCTGTTTCTCTAAAGAAAATTTAGAATCCACTTACCAAGTTCCTATAAAAGCCTGTGAAATTTCATTGGCATTACACTGAAACTCCATATGAGTTTGGGAAAATGTGCTATTGTTCTGTCCTTCCGATAGTGAGCAACGTGGTGTCCTTCACTGGTTTTTCCATGCAAGTCATGTACATGCATCGTTCACGGAGAAACCTGCATACGAGGCCTATTTGCCACTTCCCATCCCCCCTTGTTTTCGCTGTTTTCACTATCCTGCTCCTCCAGCCGTCCCTCAGGCACTGAAGCACATTTGTACCTCAGGATGTTTGCCCTCGCTGGCCCCTCTCCCTCCAGATCACCCCCTCACTACGGTCAGGTTTCTGATCAGATGTTACTGTGTCAGTGGGCTTTCCTGGGCCGCCCAATTCAAAATAGTACAGCCCCAGCATCTGCTGCCTCCCTTTCCTTCGTTTAGTTTCATTTTCATGGTACTTTTTTACTCATCACTATCTATTCAAGGTGTACGTCCCCCCCCCATAATTATTCAGTTTGTGCAACAGATGTAAAAATTCCTAGAAATTATCTGAGATGATCTGTGGGATAAAGCCATTGCTAGCCGTAAATGGAGACAGAGGAGGGAATAAGTACAGTCTACACCGAGTGGCTTCTAAATCACTGCTCCCCAAGAGAGCAACTCTAATAAGTTCTTCCCTCTCTCAGTTTGGAGAGGCAAGCAAGTGCTTCGAGAACAAGGAGGCTGAAAATGCTAATTTCCACCTACTGCACACTGGGTGCTCTTTATGGTTGATCCAAGTTCACGGGATATCACTGCTCTCTGGCCAGGGTTTTCATCACTAGGCTTGGAGTCCTGGATCATCTAGTAAAAGGGCAAGTTAACATTAGTGGAGGATGTTACTACATTGTTATTCAAATATCTCTGTCATTGAGGTGTTGCTTGGAAACTTCACCCTTTAATGTAGTGTTCAATGTGTGTGTTCCATGGAGATATATATATATATATATATAGTGAATATATATGTGACATCTATTTGTAATACTGATCACTGAGATGTGAAAAGATTCCTTATTATAAGTGACAGTCTAAGAAGAAAGGATCTGAAGCAGAAACATCCCTATGACATGTAGAAAGTGTGAAATTGGCAGTATCCTCTGATATATATTAATATCGAAACAGATTCTTCTGAGCACTATTCATCATGAAAACATCTCAGGCAAAAATGCTCAGGACTTGAACTTTGCCGTTTAGAGCAGGAAACAGAATTGCCAAATAAGGGGAATAAATAGCAATATTGATAACATCACTACCTTTTCCTGAGTGCCTACTATGTGCCAAGACTGCAGCTAGAAATTAAGAACCATTACGTCATGCAATCGTCAAAGAGGTCTGGGAAGTAGGTACTATTGTTGTTATCATACTAATCAGTACCTTGAAGCTCAGAAAGCCGAAGTGACATGTCTGTGGTCACAATCACGTGACAGAAAAAGGAGTAGCTCAGAGTCCAACCCGGGGGTCTGGATCCGAAAACTACACTTTTGTCTGCATCATGTAGGCGGCATTGAAGGCCAAGGAAACAGAGATCATTTATAACTATAAAGGTAGAATCACAGTTTCACACCTAGACCACGCATCTTCCTTGTAGGGCATGCCAGTCCAGCAGCTCACAGAGGTGCATGTGGAGAGGGTAGCTAAGGAAATAATTTTTTATATGTATTTATCTCAATAATTTGCAAAGTATTGTTTCACATCGTCTCCTCGGACTCATTATAATGGCAAGTATAACTTCCATTTTCCAACTGGTGAGGCTCAGAGAGATTAGAAGCCAGGACTCAAACCCAAATCTTCCAGCTCTAAAAGATGTATATGTTCCCGGGGCGCCTGCCTGGCTGTCAGTGGAGTGTGAGATTCTTGGTCTCAGGATCATGGGTTCGAGGCCCACATTGGGTGCAGAGATTACTTAAAAAAAAAAAAAAAAAGAAGAAAGGGAAACATTTCAAAAAAAGATGCTCATGTTCCTAACTCTCTGGTGTTCACTTGTTCTTTCTCTTCTGGTATACACATGGTATGGAAAAAAAAGGTTTTAAACCGTATTCTGAATTATTCAAATGGTTAGATAATTTAAAACTGTTAAATCAATTTGGGGATGTAAAATTAATTACTGTTTGCCTTTTTCCATTAAAATTCTGTGTGTGTGTAACGTTAGCCATTCTGACAGGTGTGAGGTGGTATCTCGTTGTGGTTTTGATTTGTTTTTCCCTGATGATGAGTGATGTTGAGCATCTTTTCATGTGACTGTTAGCCATCTGGGTGTCTTCTTTGGAGAAGTGTCTATTCCTATCTTTTGCCCATTTCTTCACTGGATTATTTGGGGTTTTTTGGGTGCTGAGTTTGATACGTTCTTTACAGATTTTGGATACTAACCTTTTATCTGATATGTCATTTGCAAATATCTTCTCCCATGCCATCAGTTGCCTTTTAGTTTTGTTGATTGTTTCCTTCATTGTGCAGAAGCTTTTTATTTGGATGAGGTCCCAGTAGTTCATTTTTGCTTTTGTTGCCCTTGACTCTGGAGACATGTTGAGTAAGAAGTTGCTGCGGCCGAGGTCAAAGAGGTTTTTGCCTGCTTTCTCCTCTAGGATTTTGATGGCTTCCTGTCTTACATTTAGCTCTTTCATCCATTTTGAGTTTATTTTTGTGTATGGTGTAAGAAAGTGGTCCAGGTTCATTTTTCTGCACGTCGCTGTCCAGTTTTCCCAGCACCACTTGCTGAAGAGACTGTCTTTATTCCATTGGATATTCTTCCCTGCTTTGTCAAAGATGAATTGGCCATAGGTTTGTGGGTCCGTTTCTGGGTTCTCTGTTTTGTTCCATTGATCCAAGTGTCTGTATTTGTGCCAGTAACATACTGTCTTGATGATCACAGCTTTGTAATACAACTTGAAGTCCAGGATTGGATGCTTCCAGCTTTGGTTTTCTTTTTCCAGATTGCTTTGGCTATTCGGGGTCTCTTCTGATTCCATCCAAATTTTAGGATTGTTTGTTCTAGCTCTGTGAAGAATGCTAGTGTTTTTTGATAGGGATTGCATTAAATATGTGTATTGCTTTGGGTAGTATTGACATTTTAACAATATTTGTTATCCATAAGAATGAAATATATTTCCATTTTTTGGTGTCTTCTTCAATTTCTTTCATAAGCTTTTTATAGTTTTCAGTGTATAGATTTTTCACCTCTGTGGTAATGTTTATTCCTAGGTATTTTATGGGTTTTGGTGCAATTGTAAATGGGATCGATTCCTTGATTTCTCTTTCTGTTGCTTCATTATTGGTGTACAAGAATGCACCTGATTTCTGTGCATTGATTTATGTCCTGCGCCTTTGCTGACTTCATGGATCAGTTCTAGAAGTTTTTTGGTGGGATCTTTTGGGTTTTCTGTATAGAGTAGCATGTCATCTGTGAAGAGTGGAAGTTTGACTTCCTCCTGTCCGATTTGGATGCCTTTTATTCCTCTGTGTTGTCTGATTGCTGAGGCTAAGATTTCCAATACTATGTTGAAAGAGAATGGACATCCCTGTTGTGTTCCTGATCTTAGAGGAAAAGCTCTCAGCTTTTTCCCATATTGAGGATGATATTAGCAGTGGGTCTCTCATATATGGCTTTTATGATCTTGAGATATGATCCTTCTGTCCCTACTTTCTTGAGGGTTTTCATCAAGAAAGGATGCTGTCTTTTGTCAAATGCTTTCTCTGCATCTATTGAGAGGATCATGTGGTTCTTGTCCTTTCTTTTGCTGATGTATCAGATTGACTGTTTTGCGGATATTGAACCAGCCCTGCATCCCAGGTATAAATCCCACTTGATCGTGGTGAATACTTCTTTTAATGTATCGTAGGATCTGGTTGCTAATATCTTGTTGAGGATTTTTGCATCCATGTTCATCAGGGAAATTGATCTGTAGTTCTCCTTTTTAGTGGAGTCTTTGTCTGGTTTTGGAATCAAGGTAATGCTGCCTTCATAGAAAGAGTTTGGAAATTTTCCCTCTATTTCTATTTTTTGGAACAGCTTCAATAGAAGAGGTGTTAACTCTTCTTTAAATGTTTGGTAGAATTCTCCCGAAAAGCAGATATTGATGAGGATGTAGAGAAAGACGATCTCTTTTGCACTGCCGGTGGGAATGCAAACTGGTGCAGCAACTCTGGAAAACAGTATGGAGGTTCCCCCAGGAAATTAAAAAACAGAAAACACCAAAAACTACCCTATAACCCAGCAATTGCACTACTAGGTATTTATCTAAAGGATATAAAAATGCTGATTCGAAGACATACATGCACCTCAATGTTTGTAGCAGTGCTATCGACAATAGCCAAAGTATAGAAAGAGCCCAAATGTCCACTGATGGATGAATGGATAAAGAAGATGTGGTACACACACACACACACACACACACACACACACACAATGGAGTATTACTCGACAATCAAAAAGAATGAAATCTTGCCATTTACAACTCTATGGATGGAACTGGAGGGTATTATGCTAAACAAAATTATAACACATGACTTCACTCATATGAGGACTTTAAGATACAAAATAGATGAGCATAAGGGAAGGGAAGCAAAAATAATATAGAAACAGGGAGGGGGACAAAACATAAGAGACTCTTAAATACAGAGAACAAACAGAGGGTTACTGGAGGGGTGTGGGAGGGGGGATGGGCTAAATGGGTGAGGGGCATTAAGGAATCTATTCCTGAAATCATTATTGCACCATATGCTCATTAACTTGGATGTAAATTAAACAATAAATAAGTTAATTAAGAAAAAACTCTGTGTGTACACCTATATATGTATATATCTATTTAAAAGTTCTTTAATCAAAGGGAAAGTATAGTCTTCTGTTTTAAACTTGTTTAGTTATAGTAATGGTGGTAGGAGGGGGCACCACAGTGAAAATATAACATGTCCTCTATTTTGCTATTCTTAAACACATCTCCTTATTTTTACAATGTAGTTATGAAAAGCGTAGTGTTAAATCTGCAACATATGGCACATATTAGGGATAATACATGTTTGATGGTTCAAACGGTACATTTTATTCTTCTATTGTGATTTCTATTTTATTATTTATTGTCTGCAGTTAGCAAAACTGCGATTATCTTATCTCCAGGCAATTGTTCTTTGCTTTAAGGAGATGAGGATGCCTGTTGCCAAGTCCATACATCTTTGGAATAGCTATTTTATATTCGTTCAATCTTAACATCTAGATCACAGTATGTATAATGTAGTGTAATGTCATTAGAAGCTCTAGAAATAAATGGTTTCTAAGAATATGAAAATATAAAACAAATAGAACAGGCAAGAGACCATACTAGTGGTAAATTTCAATGACATATTACTTTTATCAGACCTTTCCCCACATTTCGTGTTATAAAAAGATGTGTCATAAAAAGAATTTCTTGAATTCTTATTTTCCACTGCTGTAGGCATAGCAAACAATATGTTTAATCATTGTTAATGTTTCCTTTTAGATTCCATTACTTTCAGCCTAATTCATCATCTCATCGTGCCCATTGCTGCTTTCTGTTTTCTTCGGTTTGCAGATGTAGAGAGTGGGAATTCTGCCGTGTACTCTGCTAAATATTAATAGCAAAAGAAATTCTTCTGAGCAGATTCACCTTAGGTTATATCTAGCAGTATTCATTATGAAAAACTATCTTGTTAAAATGATAGTAACAACAAATTATTCTCTGATTGTGTTATGTTGTGACTGATTAAAACCAAGAACGTAACTCTGACCTCAGCATCATGTAATGTTCTCCTGCTGTTTCCCTGGACTTATGACCATTTCTTTGGTGAGTACTGAGAATACAGTAATATTTTTTTCTTGTGGATATAGATATTCCATGATACATTGACTTCACAATTTCAGAGATAACTAAAATAAAATATATAATCAAAGTCAAATGAAATATAACTATATAGCCAAGCTATAATTCTTATCAAAAGGATACTCATTCTCGGGGCACCTGGCTGGCTCAGTTGTAGAGCATGCAATTGTTCTTAGGTTTTGAGTTCGAGCCCAGCATTGGGTATAGGGATTACTTATTAATTAAAAAAAAACTTTAAAAAAAAACTTAAAAGAAGAAGGATGTCCATTCTCAGTAACCAAGATAGTTTTTCAGAGGTATAATAAAGTACGTTTGTGTGTGTGTGTGTGTGTGTGTGTGTGTGTGTGTGTGTGTAAGGATTCAGACTGCTTCAAATTCAGTTCTGGTTCTGTTGCTGGTTAGTTGTGTGGCTGTGGGCAAATCATTTCACTGTCTTAGCCTCCTTTTTATCATCTGCGATGTGAGGAACTTGGCCTTCCTAATCACTAATGCTGTTTCCAATGCCGCATTTTCTTTGGTTGCCTATGTCAATTTCCATAGGTGCACTTGAACAGAAAAACAAAGAAGACACAGCTTTGACATACAATAGGTTCCCAAAATATATGTTGAACAAAATAGAAATAAATGCTGAAAATGGAGTGACCAGCCCAAGTTCTCTGCTCAGAACTGATTTGCCATTGGAGGCTTCCGGGTAGAGAGAGTGGTGTTGACGAACTGGTGACTGAGTGCTCACGACCGGGCCTTATTTACCTTCTGCTTACGCTTTGGTGGGCTTCAGGCAGTCCTTCCCAGAGGCCCCTGAAATTTGACTCCCTAGAAGCTTAAGGAGGCAGCAAGGTATATCATAGTCCCTCTTCACGGTTCTTTCTGAGAATTGAGAATTGGTTGACCACAGATTTCCTGGTTTTTCCAGCCTGTTCTCTCGTACCACTTGCCCTTGCCCTTTCGGCTCTGGCTGCTCCTCCTTAGATGAGAAAAACCTTTCTCTGGTTCTGACTTCCTTGCAGATCCTGGGGTTGGGGTACTATCCCTGCAGTAATAGTCTCTTTCAATAACGTCTCCCCTTCCTTAGATCCAGGTTTGTTTCTGTCGGACTCTGGACAGGTGCCCTCATCTCCGTGGTTAGATTCATTAAATTCATACAATTAATGAATTCATTGATTCGTACAATTAAGCATAAAAGTGAAGCTATGCAGGGTCTCTTCCCGTATTTGAATCTCTCTCTTCTGGCCTCCATCCTCTGACCTCATGGGATCCCTGGTTTGAATGTTTGATCTCCCTCCGGGTCAAACATAGACTGGGGTCTACACTCTACTTTCTCTTCAGTATCTATGAAACATGGACACTTCTGACACCTTCTTCTCACATGATCCTTGAACTTATATTTCAGGATCTGTTTTTTCATTCTTTCCCCGTCATCTGGTTCTTGGAATTTGAATATATGTATCTAAGGACCTTGTTTTAAACTTTCCTTTTTTAACTACTACAGTTTTATTTTTGTTTTTTGGGTTTTTTTAAGTTACTCTCGTGGCTTAAGGACGCTTGCAATGACATATTTCCCATCCCTACGCAGTGCATTTATTTCTATTTTCCCATGTTCCGGATTTTTTAACTGAACAAAAGTAGGAAAGAGCTGCCTCTCTTTGTGGCCTCCAGGGGCTTGTAGGACAGTGAGAAGCCTCAGTGAGAGACGTCGACCTTGTGAGTGGGATTGGTTGAGAACTTTGAATGAAGAACTCCAGCAGCCCCTTGGTGTTTCCAGAAATTTCTGTAACCAAGCAGTGTGATTGGTGGCAGCTAATGAGAGGCTCTTAGTAGGCCACACCCCAGTATAAAACATAGTCACTGTCCCTCAGTGAGCTTGTCCTGGCCCTCATTTCATCTGGGCTCGTGGTCTTTACTTAACCGTTCACAGGCACTGACCACTATCCAGTCAGTTCACTGACCCACAGGCTTCTGAGCACTAGAATAAACCTTTTCTTACTTAATTCTTTTTTTAAAAAATGTTTATTTATTTATTTTGAGAGAGAGAGAGAGGGAGTGCGTGCAAGCGGGGGAGGGGGACCAGAGGTAGATGGAGAGAGAGCACAGAGCCTAAGTTGAGGCTAGAACTCATGAACCATGAGATCATGACTTAAGCCACTCAGGCTCCCCTCTTAATTCTGTTAGACTTAACAATTATTATTATTATTATTTATTTATTTATTTTTAATGGGAGGGAGAGATACTGCAGGGAAAGTGTGAAAGCGTCTGTGAGGGAAAAGTGACAGAAAATAATCCTGGAGAGAATGCCAGCAAAACTAAGGCAAACCAAAGCTAGTAAAGGAACATAATGCAAGGCCTGAGAAAACACAGAATAAAATACAGGGACGAAGTATAACCTGTGCTCATGGAGAAAGCAAGAGGGAGTGAAAAGGAGAGCCTGAGAATATAGAAACTTACAAACAGGAGAAAGGGGCCAAGAGACGATGTGAAACTGAGAGAACAAGAGAAAGTTTCGTGTGGGAGAGACGAGCCACTGAAATGAAATCCGAGAAGGAAAAAAATGTTAAAGAGCAAGAGAAAGGTAGGGGCGCCGGGGTGGCTCCGTCAGTTAAGCGACTGGCTTTGGATCAGGTCATGGTCTGGTGGTTCATGGGTTCTGGGCTCCACGCCAGCAGAGGGGAGCCTACTTCGGATTCTCTCTGTCTCTCTCTCTCTCTCCCTCTCTCTCTCCCCCTTACCCCCTTGCTTTCACTCTCTCTCTTTCAAAAATAAATACATAAGGGGCGCCTGGGTGGCTCAGTGGGTTAAGCGTCCTACTTCGGCTCAGGTCATGATCTCACGGTTCGTGGGTTCGAGCCCCGCGTCGGGCTCTGTGCCGACAGCTCAGAGCGTGGAGCCTGCTTCGGATTCTGTGTCTCCCTCTCTCTCTGCCCCTCCCCTGCTATCAGTGTCTCTCTCAAAAATAAATAAAACATCAAAATAAATAAATACATAAACTTCGAAAAAAAAAAGAGAAATGTAGAAAATTGGCTGAAAATGTGAGTTTAAACAGAACAATGTAAAATAAAGCCCGAGGACATTTACGGGGACAAAAGGGAGGAAATGAGAAGGCGCCAAGAAACCGAGAGGCCTTGGTCATATAGGGGCCTGTAAGTGAGCGAGGTAAGAAAAGACTTGGGAGCCAGAGTGAGAAGCCGGAAGGGCAGAGAAATGGAACGGAAGAGCCTGAGGAGCCCGGGGACAAGCCCGGCTGAGCGAACAGAGAGGGAGCACCCGCGCGAGCATGGGGACGGGAGGACCGCGGCCCCCGCGCAGGCGCAGACGCCGGCAGTGGCGGAACTCGCGGGTCCCGAGGCGAGGGAGGCTGGGGTTCGCAGTCAGGATTGCGGACACGAGCGGGACTCCGGGGCCCGACGTCAAGCCTCACGGAGTCAGGTCAGAGAGGTCGCGGGGCACGATGCCCAGCAGGCTCCAGAACGTTCTGAGTGGCGTGGGCAAAGCCGGGCGGGGCTGGGGGAAATTTGCCACTTCCCTGGAGCCTGGTGGCGTTAGCTTTGGGCGCGCACGGGGTGGGGGATTGGCGGGGGGGGGGGGGTCGTGCAGACACTTCTTGACTCTGAAGTTTGAATTTATTATACTTGGAGAGCCCCGCGATTTGAGCTTTCAGAGCCCAGTGCCATTTGTTTACCGTTACCTTGAGGTTGAATTTGGTCCCTATATTGTAGCCAATGTGCCCGACAAGCGGTTTGTGCTTTGTAAACGCGTTTGGGCTTGTCATTTGCTGGACTGCCTTGCGAAGCACTGTTGTGACATAGGGTTATTGTTTCGACACTAGGGTCCCCTGGCACTAGGGGAGGTCCCTTCCCTTCAGCGCATAAGGGCTCCAGAAACTCAAAATTCCTGGCCAGTTGCCTTCCCTGTGTTTTGTACTGTTTTGCTGTTTGGTCAGGTCTTTATTTGTCATTGCTTTAAAGGAACGTAGTTTTTGTCGGTTTTATAGATTTTCAGCACGTTTATTGTTGAAAATCACTGCTAATCTCACTATCAAAGTAATGGCTCAGTGGTCATTTATTTAAATTCTATTTTAATGGCAAACAATACTGCTTTTTAAAAAAAAGTTTATTTGAGGGGCGGGGGGGGGGGCAGGAGGGGCAGATAGAGACAGAAAGAGAGAATCCCAAACAGGCTCCACACTGGCATTGCAGAGCCAGATGCAGGGCTTGAACTCACAAACCACAAGATCATGACCTGAGCTGAAATCAAGAGTCTGCAGCTTAACCAACTGAGCCACCCAGGCTCCCTCTGAACAGTACTGCTTTTTAGGGAAGGGGACAGAGCTGGTTTGTCTTCATTGTGCTAAATCCAAAGGTGACTTTGGATCTTGAGCTAAGGATAAATGCGTTCTAGGAAATGTCTGTAGTCTAGTGATTTTTGAGGTATGAAACAGTTTACCAAAATTTCATAGAAGCCACTTTTCAAAGAATATTCCATATTCTTTGTTTAGAAGTTTTATGTGATGAATGAATGAAAGTGAATTCGAAGGTTCTAGGAATGAGGCATGCCCTTGAACAAGGGAACAAAAGAGAATTTTTTTCTCAAGCAAATGTGTACTCATGCTTACCATCTAAGCTAGGAATTTACAGATGGATGATTCAGTAAAAAAATCTGATTGCAGATTTTCTTCCGTGAAAATTGCTGTTTCTTCATAGGGGGAGAAAAAAGTAGCTTGATGGCGGAATATATAGATTTTCCTTGCAAAGAATAGAAAATGCAATGTGTCATAGCGACATCTATCAGGAACTCCTAGCCAGTGGGCTGCTAGCTGGCATGGCTGAGAAACTCAGATCTGAGAGTTTTCTTAGCAAGTTAAATTCATTTTTTTTTCCACCAAGTGTTTTCATCTCCAATACAACTCATTCTTTTTTTTTTTTTTTCCCCTACTAAGCATTAAAAAAAGTCATTGTCAGTATATGGTGTATTTTAAAAACGAGTCACTTGCCTCACGCCCCATCTTGGTTTCTAAAGTCTGCTCTTATAAATTTTCTGTCAAAAGATTTCAACATGTTTCACTTGGCAATCTTTCAAGATCTTTGACTGCTGTAGGAAGTATATGTACAGTTCAAGAAAATGCCTATCCTCTGAATATCTTAGGGATAACCATTTTAACATAATAATTCCCAAATAGATAATATGTTTCTAAATTATTCAATAAGTTATTTTTATTTCTATTTTAAAAAAATATTTATTTCTGAGAGAGAGACAGAGACAGAGTATGAACAAGGGAGGGGCAGAGAAAGAGGGAGACACAGAATCTGACCCAGGGCTTTAACTCCTGAACCAGGAGATCATGACCTGAGCTGAAGTCACACACTTAACCCATTGAGCCACCCAGGCTCCCCTCTACCTTTTATCTCATTGTAATTTAACTTCTAGGTCTATTATTTGTTTGTCTGTTGATTCCTGTTCATTTCATTTTTACTCCTGAGACTTGTGGCTTATCAGAGAACGTTTGAATTAATATTTCTGTAAATTAATAGCAGGGGTTTTACATACTATAAAATGCAGAGCGCAAAAATTATCCTTCAAATTGGACAATCCAAAGATTATTTAAAAGACGTTTGCCTTGTAAATGCAGCGAAAGAATGTGGCAATTAGAATTGAACTATATAAATGTGGACTCCGATTGTGAATCCTAGAAAGGTGACAGTGTAATGAGATTTGACAGCGTGTAGAAAGGTGAAAACTCATTAGCAAGCTAGGATCTGCATGAAAAAAACATTGATTAGCATTTTTGTATTATGTAAGAAGATTGCTTAGCATTTTGGGAGGAGGGCAGCAGTGGTGTGGCATTTAAATCTACTCTGAATTAAAAATGATCAGTTTAAAAAAATTATAGAAAATTCTTATGCAAATGAAATGTAATCAAGCCATGCTTCAGACTCATTATGCATGATGGATATGCACTGTAACTTGCTTACTAATTCAAGGAGCAGAAGAATTCCAGTTAACATATTGTTTATGCAGTGCTGGGCCAAACTGCTGGAAGTGATATTAAATTGATTACGATAAATGGTGTAAACCAACAAGATGGGTTTTTATCCAACTTGACACTTATTTTATATGAAATGATGACAGTTTCTTACTATCCTGAAAACGTCAGCTTCGTCACTAATGTTGAAATGTTTCTGAAGTTCTTAAAGACATCAATAATCTAGAGGATGAGAGAGAATATAGAGCAGAGAGAACACCACTTTGTTTTTATTTTTAATGTTTTATTAATTTCTGAGAGAGACAGCATAAGCAGGGGAGGGTCAGAGAGAGAGGGAGACGCAGAAACAGAAACAGGCTCCAGGCTCTGAGCTGTCAGCACAGAGCCCTACGCGGGGCTTGAATGCATGAACTGCAAGATCATGACCTGAGCTGAAGTTGGACACTTAACCGACTGAGCCCCCCCAGGCGCCCCGAGAGAACACCACTTTGTAATGCCTTCAGTAGAAGACATTTGCTTGTTGACCTGAAAGTTTGTTTGTATATTCATGATGTGTAATTAGAGATTTCCTTGAAGTGTTTCTTTGGTGAGTTCATGTCTAGATGCGAGACTACTTGGTAATGAAATTGCAATTTGGGCTAACCTTGGGAAGCTATGGAGTTCACATGCCCACCATTGTCACAGCTTCTGGGATTCTGACAATTCTTAACTGCATCACAACCTGCAAATCCATACCGGTCTGTTTTGGCAATCCTTAGCATAATTTTAGGAATTTGACAGTACTGATTGGTTCAGAATAAGAGCTACAGTTTATATCACAAAAGTGTTTACATTTTAAGTTTTAAGAAGACAGATTAAAAAATCCTTTTCATATTTATTTATTTTGAGAAAGAGAGAGAACAAAGAGAGAGAGAGAATCCCAAGCAGGCTCCGCACTGACAGCGCAGAGCCTGATGCAGGGCTCGAACTCATGAACTGTGAGTTCATGACCTGAGCCCAAGTCGGACGCTTAACTGACTGAGCCACCCAGGTGCCCCAATAAGACAGACTTTAAATGCTGTTTTTTCTACTGTTTGCAAATTGAGTTAACCTTGGAAATCTATGGTGTAAACATGCTCAAATTTCTCACAGTCCAGAGTTTAAAAATTAACTTTTAATGGGGCGCCCGGGTGACTCCGTCACATAAGTATCCCACTTTGGCTCAGGTCATGATCTCATGGTTTGTGAACTGGAGCCCCAAGTCTGGCTCTGTGCTGACAGCTCAGAGCCTGGAGCCTACTTCACATTTTGTGTCTCCCTCTCTCTCTGCCCCTTTCCTCCTCAAACTCTGCCTCTCTCTCTCTCTCAAAAATAAGTAAACATTAAAAAATATTAGGCTTTTTTTCAGTTAAAAAAACCACTGGTTGGTTCAGGACAAAAGCCTATGGTGGCATAGCAAAAGTGTCTCTTATTTTGTAAGTTTTTGTGACAAAATTTAAGATATCTTTTTCATACTAATACCTTGTGATTTCTGATTATAAAAGCTTTTGCTCTTGGTAGTATTTTTATTGGTGTTTTCAATGATATTTAATTTTTAAGATTTTAATAATAATGTATTTTCATGGTAGAAAATTTGGAAAACAAACTTATGAAGCAAGTAAAATCATCAAGATCATACTGAAAGTGAGAAGAATGTGTCAGTCCAAAATATGCCTCTTTAGCATAAGGATTCTTTTGAGCTGAGTACTTTTTAAGAAACAGCAAAGGAAAAGTTCTGAAAATGAGTAGCAAAAGTTGCACTTTTGTAAGAGACATTTACATTTATAAGGGAAGCCTCGGTTTCTGAGGGTGTCTCCCTCTCTGTACCAGAAAGAGGAAAATGACCCATAATCTCTAGAAACTCATTATCAAGGAGGAAGGCAAGGACTTACATCTGCATCACAACCTTGCCCTTGTTTACTGGGCTCTGCCTGATCCCTTCCCTTGGCCGGCTCTCTCCCCTCACTCTTTTGTCTTCGGCTGGAAATGATATTTGGGTTGGTATCTTGGGCCATTTCTTGGAGTTACTCAGTTTTTCTGGGTGTCTACCATGTATACAGGAGGTGTACATGTTACTAATCTTTTGTTTTTCTCCTGTTAATCTGTCTTTTATTACAGAGGGTCTCAGCCAAGAACCTCCAAGAGTGGAGGGGTAATTATTTTTCCTCCCCTGCAGTATGTAATACTATAGCTTAGAGGTGACTGTGGTTAGCATTTGTTGTATTTCCTTCCAGTCTTTCTACTCTGAGGGTTCTCCAGTATATATGAAAACCCAACATAAACATTTAAGTGTTTAAATATTAGGAAACATAACCGAGACCTCAGTGTTGAAACAGAGGACATCTTATTTTTGATTTTAAATCTTTTGTAATACTCATAGTAAAGCTTTTGCTTCTGTATTTTGTTGTTTGTTAGTGAGTTCATCAAGAAGGAGAGAGCGTTTTTCTCTGGTTTCTGTTGGAGATTGTTAGAAATGTGTGGGGTCAGAGATGTTTAGTACGGGCTGGAGATGTCTAGAGCACTGTTTCTCCAGCTCAGCACTGTGGACTTTTCGCTCCAGATTATTCCCTATTGTGGGGAACCGTCCCTACTACGTTGTAGGATATCGTTGCATGTTTCGTAGCATCCTTAGCCGTGATGGAACACTGTTCTGGCCAGTTGTGACCATCGGAAATGTCTCTAGGTGTCGAAAATTTCCCTGAAGCAAAAGCATCTAGGCAAAAACATCTAGCTTGGGAACCATTGGGTTAGGTGGGGAATCCTGGGTGAAGAAGAGTGAAAGTAAGTGCACAGGAGGAGAGAGACTGCAAGAGGGAAGCAGGGAGGGTGTGAGAGGGATGGAGGATACAGGAGGGAGGGGAGAGGGGTGTAGGAGAGAGGCGGCAGGGAGGATGGAGATTGCTAGAAACACAGCGCGAGATCACAAGCGAGAGCTTGCAAGGACCCAGCAACGAAACTGAAGGGTTGCGGCCGGCCTGCTGTAAAGTGGATTGTGGTAAGTGTCAGGGCTTGTGAGCTACTGAACGCACATTCTGCACATTCCGCTGGAGGGGCCGCTGGTCTGCTCTTTCTCCCAGTTGCCCCCGCGTGGAAAGGCTGGCTGGGGGTTCCCGGTCCCCTTGTTTTCTAGGTAGACCGAAGATCTCTTTTGATTTAAAATACAGTATTTTAAGTGAAACGTCTGTGTTTAATTTCAAGCAAGTCAACTGGACATGGTCAAAGTCAAGTGAATCATACAAGGCCAGTCCTCTCAGCTGTGCTAGAGCCCAAGGTAGAGCTTCAGTTGCTCTGATCTCACTGCACGATGTGGTGACAGGTATGTGCGCGTGTCAGTGCTTGTGTGAACGTGTGTGTTTGTGTTTTGTTCTGTAGCTGCGTAGCAGTTAGGTATTTTCCTTTGTATTTTTTTCTCTCTCAAAAATAACCATATGTGTTTAGAATGGAACACCCTTGGTCTTTAAAACGGTATTCTCTATTAGTAAAGAGTACCAAACTGATGAAAAGGATAATGCATCACCCAGCTGAAGACATTACTGAGTGAAAGTAATCACATGTACACGCGCACACACGCGCACACACACATGCACACACACATACACAGTACGTCGTCACACATCATCCAGCTGAAGAAATAAAACATCACTATACAATTCAAGCCTTTTATGTGCCCTCCCTGATCCCATATTTTTCTCTGCCCTTAAAGGCTATACTGCATTTTTAGGGCCCACGTATTTTTAAATGAGTACTCTTTTCAAGTAATAGCAGTTTAGATTGTGTCTAAGAATAATTGCGTATATATCTATATATATGTTCAGGTATACATATATATGTGTATAAATGTAAGCTTGATATTTCAGAAATTTACTTACTATAATGTTTATTTTTAAATTTTTTTTTAGTATTAATGTTTGTTTATTTTTGAGAGAGAGTGTGAGCAGGGGAGGGGCAGAGAAAGAGGGAGACCCAGAATCCAAAGCAGGCTCCAGGCTCTGAGCTGTCAGCACAGAGCCAACGCAGGGCTCGAACTCACCAACTGTGAGATCATGACCTGAGCTGAAGTCAGACACTTAACCGACTGAGCCACCCAGGTGCCCCTATAATTTTTATTAGGATGAATAATAATATATTACATTTCTCTAGCAATTTACATTTACAGAGTAAGTTGAAATATTTCATCATATTTTACTTTTATTAATTGACATGTGTACCTTAATCCTTTGGACTCACAAAGTCTCTGCAAGTCGAATAGATACGCATGTGTGAGCCTGGTTAATGCAAGACAATCACTTGATTCTATATCCTACCCACTGTACATCTGCTAGAGAATAATGCTTCTGAATTCTATTTTCTGAATAGGCACTTAATGTGAAGCAATTGGGTATTATTCCACTCTTGAGTTGTAATCAAATGTGCCATCTATATGCATAAATACATTTTAATTCATGGCACATTATTAGATATAAAAAATGGCATGTATTTGACTAAGAGCAACACCTGCAGGTTTCTTGGAGCTTGTTGACATTCCTTATTGACAGTTCTCATAAATCAGATTTTCTCCTACGGTTCTTTTCTTATTTATGGTTAGATGGAGCTGGATGACTTGTCTCCTGTTTCATTCCATAGCTTTTTGAGAGCCACATTCGGCTCTTGAAAGGGGGAAGCAAAGTCAACTTATTTTCTTCCTCAAACTCAGAATGGCTGCAGTAATTTTCTATAATATATTTAGGCCATTATTCTCATCTTCGAAAGCAATTTATCATCTTTAACTTGATTTTTTCCCCCCGAAGGCTAAATCATTACTTTCATATGAGGGGTAACACAGCTGCTGGAGGGATGTATAAAGGCCCGAGGAATAGTTGAATGGGAAGGAAAACAGAGTTTCCCCTTAGCTAGCCAGTATACGCTACTTGATGTAAGGAAATGAATGGAATGGAGTCATGGCCCCAGACCAGCATGGGGTGGAAGGCGATCGAACCGTATTGTTTATTAGCAGAGCCTGGTGGACCTCAGTAGAGAATTCAGTCTTGAGAACCTGGGGAGGCAATGACAGGTCCTGGATGAAGGCATACTGATCATCTGTTTTTGTTGCCTCGATTCCTTACATTCCCAAATGCAATGCTTATGGTCATTATTAGTTTTTAAAGAACTGATTACATCCATGTACCTCAGAGAGATGGTTCTATGTGTCAAGAGGTACCAAACCGGTAAAGGGAATAATACAGTGATTATCTGTGTACATATCACCCAGCTGAAGAGATTGAACGTTATTTACAGTGCAAGGCTTTGCCCCACCATTTCTGTCCTTTGGAAATCTGAAAGTCTTGCATCTAGACTAAATCAACTCTCTCGGGGCATTGAGGCTATGAAAGAGATGATTTGTTCTGCAGTGACAGTGTGCTGTTTGGAAAGGCAGCGCTCAATACTCTGCGGAGTACTGAAGTTCCCAAGTGAGTAGCAGGGACTTGAAGAGTCGGGGTGGGGAGCAGGACCTCCAGCCGAGGCTGCTGTAGTTTCTACACTTCCGAACTTGCATGCACGCGGTGAACTTGTCTAGAAAGCTAATCGTGAAGTTTTAAATTGAGCTGTCCCCTTTACATTGAATATTGGGCTTAAAGCTAGTTGACATGCGAACTGAAAGATATTTCATTGATGGCTGCCAAAGAGAGTAAAGGGTTAAGTTTACCGCACGATAATAGGTGGAGGAAAGCATATTAAGGAAAGATTATAAGTGAACTGGGTCTCATACGGTGATTAAGAAAAGGCAGTCTTTTCCCCGTGATAGAGCTGCTGACGTGGAATTGTTTTGGCGTCCTAACGCAACAAAAGACATGGATGTATTTCCGTGTCATCATTCGGCATGAGATTGGGCGTGGCTGAGTCTCCACTGACAACACGGTTGTACTTCAGCTGACTACTTAGGATTGAAAGCAAGAATAAACATGGGATTCCTGAAAACCAGGGATAAACATTTTCTGCGTTAGAGAAAAAAGCTTTATGAAATTCAAGAGGGTTTTGTTTTTAAAATATTACTTACTAATTTCATTTAGGCCTAAAAATAACTCTTAAGGTTTCCTCTCAGTCTGCTCCATACTGTTGCATATACAATATTTAATTAGATGATTCATTAAATGTATGAATGGTTTCGACTCGCGTTCAATATAACTTATTAAATTCTAATTGTAAATGGCAGTCTAATAACCTCTTCTGGAGTCGCCCTGCTCAGGCTGCAGTGACTACACAGATTTACATGTTTTCCCGTGTGCGCCTGCGCGGGGCACTGGACCTTGGCCCTGCCCTCTGCCGTGCCCCCGCCTTCGGCCCGGGTGTGACTTACCAACTTTTCTGGGGTGCTGTGCCCCGTAATCTGTGCGTACGAGGCTCTCAGCGAATGCCAAGTGGGAAGAATGTTTCTGTTTGAGCAGCCACTGAAATAAAATAGAATCAATGGCAAGATTTTGCAAAGCTGGGTGTCCCAGGGGCACCTGGGTGGCTCCGTCAGTTATGCATAGGCTCTTGATCTCGGCTCAGGTTATGATCCCACAGTTTGTGAGTTCAAGCCCGGCATTGGGCTCTGCGCTGGCGGTGCGCAGCATGCTTGGAATTCTCTCTTTCCCTTTGTCTCTGTCCCACCCCCACTCAGACTCTCTCTTACTCTCTCTCTGAAAGTAAATAAACACTAAACCATAAAAAGCCAGGTCTCCCATCACTGTCTGTAAGCACCCATGCACTTTTCCGCCGTCCCAAGCTCTCTGGGCCATAGTTTTCTTTTCTTTTCTTTTCTTTTTTATTCTTAATGTTTTTTATTTATTTTTGAGAGAGAGAGAGAGAGCAGGGGAGGGCCAGGGAGATAAGGAGATGCAGAATCTGAAGACAGCCTCCAGGCTCTGAGCTACCTGTTAGCACAGGGCCCGACGCAGGGCTCAAACCCACGAACCTTGAGATCGTGACCTGAGCTGAAGTTGGACGCTCAACCGACTGAGCCACCCAGGCGCCCCTGGGCCGTAGTTTTCTTACTGGTCATCTGAATGGCTTAGGTCCAGTGATTTCCGAAGACCGGCCCTCTCAAGTTACCTTCTGTAGCTCGTTGACTCCCTCCCCTGTCATTCTGCCTACTGTATTCAGTGCCATCTTTCCTTCTGGTGGAGATGATGCTGTGTAAGTTACCATACACCTAAGTATTTGTTGTGCTTTCAGTTTTTTAAGTCATCAATAACTTCTACATTGGCCTTTGGAGAAAAATAAATACAGCCTTTCCCCTATAAGCTGAGAACATTGCTACATATTTGAAATCTGTATTGTCAACCTTAACACTTTTCTGATTGGGAATGGCCTTTGCCTTCCTGGCCTTGAATTTCCTCTAAGAACATTTTCTGGCTGCTCCCATTTAGTGCTTTAATGGGCGGGGGGGGGCAGTTAGAAGGAATAGATACCAGATCTCCATCTGCTCCCAAATCCTTGTGTCATGGATGGCCACTCATTTCCCCATTTGTGAAATTAGGGATCTTTATTTGATGATATCTAGAATTTGCTATAATTCTCATCCTATATGAATCTGTGTTTGAGGATGCCCATTGTTTATATTACAAGCCAAGTCAAAAGAACTTTTAATGAGCACCTACTATGTGCCAAAATGGTAGGTATACTTTAAGACTAAGGAAACTGAGGACCAGAGAGGTTAAATAGCATGCCTAATCATTCATAAACTAACAAAGCTGCGAATGACAGTCAGGACTTGAATCTGTGTCTGCCTGCTTGGAGAGGTTGGTTAGGTCTGTTTTATTTTATTAATTTTAGTTGGTACGTGATGAGCAACAAGTTTTTGAGCAAGGATCAGTGTGATAAAAGGTGTAATTTTAAAAAGTCCAGCATCAGTGCAGAGCCTGCTTGAGATATTCTCTCTCTCTCTCCCATTCTCTCTGCCCCTCCCCCATGCGTGCGCACTCTCTCTCTCTCAAAATAAATAAATAAAGACTTTAAAAATAAAAATAAGGGGCACCTGGGTGGCTCAATCAATTGAGCATCTGACTTCGGCTCAGGTCATGATCTCATGGCTAGTGAGTTCGAGCCCCACATCGGGCTCTGTGCTGACAGCTCAGAGCCTGGAGCCTGCTGCAGATTCTGTGTCTGCCTCTCTCTCCACCTCCCCTGCTCATGCTCTGTCTCAAAAATGACTTAACATTAAAAAAAATAAAATCAAATAGAAACCAAATGTCAGCATGATGATGTTCATGGAAGATAGCAGCCCTATTTAATTGATCCTTTCATTTTCTTTTTTTTTTTTTTTTATTTATTTCTAGGAGAGAGAGAGAGAGAGACAGCGTGAGCAGGGGAGGGTCAGAGAGAGAGGGAGTCACAGACTGAAACAGGCTCCAGGCTCTGAGCTGGCAGTCAGCACAGAGCCCGACGCGGGGCTCGAACCCACGAACCGCGAGATCATGACCTAAGCAAAAGTCGGACGCTTAACCGACTAAGCCACCCAGGCGCCCCGATCCTTTCATTTTCAACATTGACCACAGTATTTAGCAAATGGTAGATCTGTAATCGATGTTTCCTGAATGGATGGCTGGATGGCTGGATGAATGGATGCTGCTGCTGCATAAGTCGTGAGATCAGAGAAAGGAGAAATACTAGCGATAACGATACTGTGGTGGTCTGGGCACGGAGTAATAAAACATTGAACTAGAGTGGTGGCAGTGCGAAGGACACAAGCAGCAAGGCAAAATGGACTGGACCTGGAAACAAATTAGATGTGGGTATGAGAGAGGCTACAAATGACCCCAAAACTTTGAAGCCTTGTTGTTTGCCCTGATGGTTTGATCCCACTCTGAGAATTCTGGTGGTCATCTTATAGTTTGACGTCTATTACCAAACACAGTGAAGGCCTACAGACAATGGAGTACAAGCAGAATGCATTACCATCTGAACAAATTGTAAAACCAAACCCATTTGGATGTGAGTTTGACACACATACAGACTGAAATACAGTGAAGGCGAAGTGGTGGAGAACATAGAGGGTTTAGATGTCTTTTAAACTATTTTCTGCCTCATTTCCCCTTTTTCTTTCTTTAATCAAGACCTGCCAATGGATATTGAACTGGATTCCACTTATTCATGTGTAGGGGTCTTCTGGCATGGAAAAGTAGAGATCATTGCCAATTACCAAGGCCCATGTACCAGCCCAAATGATGTAGCTTTCACATAATGATCACCTCATCAATGAGGATGCTAAGACACAAGAGGTGATGAACTTCAGACTGTCTTTGATGCCAGGAGGCTGATTGGTTGTAAGTTTGGTGATGCCAGAGGTCAGTCATAATGAAGCCTTTCCAAATGACTTGTGAAAATGTAAACCCCAAAGCCATTATAGAATATAAAAGAAAAAGATATTTTTCCCCCCAGAGGAGATATCTTCCATGGTTCTAAGCAAGATAAGAGCGTTTGCTGAAGCCTACTTAGGGAGAGAAAGGGCAGAAGACACAGTCATTACTGTTGTAACTTACTCACATGATTTAAGAATGCACGCACCATCACTGATCTTCATATCCTGGAAGTCGTTAATGAGTCTACTGCAGCAGCCAGAGTTTATGGCCCCAATTTAAAAACAACAACAAAAAATGAAGCTTTAAGAAAGAAAAACCCACTGATCTTTGACTTAGGTAGTGGCACCTTTGATGTGTCCATCCTAAACATCCGGGATGACATCTTGAAGGAAAATGCATAGCTGGTAACGTGTGCCTGGATAGGGAAAATTTTGATAATTGTCTGGTGAGTCACCTGATTGAAGAATTCAGACGCAAGCACAGCAAAGAGGTGACCCGCAATAAGCAGGCAGTTTGCTGCCTCCAGACCGCCTATGAGAAGGCACAGTGTATCTTGAGTTTCTTTGCTCAGGCCGGGATTGAAATTGATTTATTCTACGTGGGCGTGGATTTCTACACTTCTGTTTCCTGAGCTCACATTGAGCGGCTGACTGCTTATCTCTTCCGTGGTGCCGCGAAGCCAGTGGAGGGATCTCTGCAGGATGCCGAACCCGAAAAGAGCCACATTAATGAAGCTGTGACAGTGAGTGGTTCCACTTGTACCCCAAAGTTTCAGAAAGTGCTTACAATTTCCTCGAATGGAAAGGACCTCAACAAAATCACCAGCCAACATGAAGAGCAGCTGCACAAACAGCTGTTGGCATGTGTGACAAATTGGAGAACACAGATGATCTGCTCCTGGATGATACCCCTTCCCTTTGTGCATCGAAACAGGGAGGTCATGGCGTGTCTGACTGAGAGAGACCTTACCACACCTACAAAGCAAACCCAGATCCTCACTACTTCCTTGGGCACCCAGGCCACTGTTTAGTGACAGCATATGAGGGAGAAAGGGCTTTAACTAAAAGAAAAAACTGCTTGGCAAGTTCTGTTTTCTGGGACCCTCCAGCCTACTGGAGCATTCCTAAAATCCTGGTGACCTTTGATATAGACACCAACATCAATTGCAATGTAACGGCTTCAGACAAAAGTACCAGTAGGAAGAACAAAATCAACGTTACTAATGACAAAGATGATATTGATCGGATTGTAGAAAAGTAGGAAAATACAGATTGGAAGATGAAGTTAATGGAGATTGGGTAGCAGCCAGAAACACTATAGAATACTAACCTCCCAAAGCATGCAAACAGTTGAAAATAATACTCAGAGTCTCGAGTTCAGTCGAGAAAATAAAAAGAAGGCTCTTGAAAAGCATCAGGAAGCATTCAGCTGCCTCAAGTATCAGCACACCACTGAAAGGGATGAGTGTGAGTGTAGGACAGTTTGAGAACCTTCAGTCTGAGTGTCAGGAGGCTTTCCTGGGCAGGAGAGTCTGGCTGCTTAAGTTTCGGTGGCTCCGAGGAGCGTGGCTCTAGTGTTGGTCAAGTGGACTAAACAGTCCTTCTTTGGCAAAACTTGCCTGTTCTCTGCAACCACTCAGGCAGTTTCTGCTTCAGTATTTCATGCTTAGTTTGCACCCTCCGTGAGTATGAAAAAGGAAAGGCTCAGAACTTAGTTTAATGATGAAAATGTGTAAGTTTATTCAACATGGTAATACGAATGCTTCTACGTCTTGTGGTTTTATGATCTTCCACACGTTTCAACACCTGCAGTTTATGTATGGTGACCTGTTTGGAAATGATCACTTAGGAAACATTTGAACGCTTAACTTCGGTAATAGAAATGGGCTGTATGTACATCCCACAGTCTGACCCCTAAAATAACAATTCCTGCTTGAGAGCAAGTATTGTGGCTGCAAACCTGGAGAAACATTTTATTCTACTCATCTATATGCTACATTAGAATTTACTGCTTCTAGTCACATGTCTGTGTATTTTTTGAAAAGTCTTCAGGACCCACTGATATCCGCCATCTCTCGATTTACAGAGAAATGACAGCCCTTCCCAGGCCCAAGTTGCCATTGGAGATTTTAACTCTTCTCATTGTATGTTGCTTAACAAGGGCCACATGTTTTGCTGATTCTTCATGCCTTGACTTCTCAGCTGCCTATGTAAAAACATCCATTGTTGGAAGAGGAAAAGACCTATTTCTTGAGCTTCTTTTTTCCTTGAAAAAGTGAGTCCTGTGGCATTTATGAGTCAAAGAAAAGGAAAATTTCTTTACGGATCACAATTACGGTGCTATAGTTTTCCTGTCATTCTTCAGGGTTTGAGTGTGTTTTGTTTACTTAAAAAAGAGAAAGCATATGAAAGGGTGATACTGACATTAGGAAGAGTTACAATAGAATTTAAAGGAAACAAAGAAAAATATTCATTTTGGCTAGGTGAAATATCTGATTTTCTTGAGTAGTTCGGATTTCTTTCCATGGATTTAGAATCTTGAAGGCAGGTTGGAGCCTAAAAAAGTGTGGATTTGGCCTCTTAGGTCAGTACATGGCAGTGAACCGAGTATATAAACCAAAGGCAGAAATCTCCTACCTAAGATATGCTGTGTTTTGATTTTTAAGTTCATTTATTTTCAGAGAGAGAGAGAGAGAGAGCCCGCACTCGTGCACGCAAACACGAGCAGGGGAGGAACAGAGGGAGAGAAAGAGAGAATCCCAAGCAGGCTGCATGCTGTCAGCACAGAGCCCGATGTGAGGCTTGAACTCACAAACTGTGAGATGGCAACCTGAGCCAAAATCAAGAATCAGACGCTTAACCCTCCTGAGCCCCTTAGCCGCCCTGGGTGACATGGACATTTGAACAGTATTTGTTCTTCCAGTGCACAAGCATGGAACGTCTTACCCTTTCTTTGTGTCTTCTTCAGTTTCTTTCATCAGCGTTTTATAGTTTTCGGCGTACAGGTGTTTCACCTCTTTGGTTGAGTTCATTTGTAGGTACTTTTAATATTTTTTGTGCCATTGTAAATGTGACTGTTTTCTTAATTTCTCTTTCTGCTGCTTCATTGTTAGGGTACACAAATGCAGTGGAGTTCTGTACATTGATTTTGTATCCTGCAACGTTACTGGATTCATTCATCAGTTCTAAGCAGGGTTTTTTTGTTTTTTTGTTTTGTTTTGGTTTTTGGTGGAGTCTTTAGGGTTCTCTATATATAGATCTTGTCATTTGCAAATAGTGGAAGTTTTTACTTCTTTGCTGATTTCGATGCCTAGACTTAGTTTTCTGGTATCTTAATTATATATATTCGTTTAGAGTATTGAGTTAACCACATCAGTCGCTGAATGAGATCAGTTCCCAACAGCTCAATTATGAAACCATTATTGAACATTGTGTATTTCAAATATCTGATTTAAAGCATGGTGTTGACCCGCAGGAACCCACATTTTGGTGAAGCAGCAAGGTCAAAAGCAGGGAGCTGACCACAGGAAGGCTCAAGATGATCCGGAGCAGCTGAGGGCATCATACTGACTTTAAAATTTTTTATGATGTTTATTCATTTTTGAGACAGAGACAGAGTACAAGCAGGGAAGTGGCAGAGAGAGAGGGAGACCCAGAATCCAAAGCAGGCTCCAGGCTCTGCGCTGTCAGCACACAGCCCGGTGTGGGGCAAGAACTCACGAACCGCAAGATCATGACCTGCACCGAAGTTGGACGCTTAACCCACTGAGCCCTGCAGGCGCCCCTCATATTGACTTTGGAGGAGTAGGATGAGGGGAGCATGGGAGACCTCGCGGAGTGCCTGCCGGTACGGGCTCTGCTTCACGAATTGCAGTTACCATTCTCCTTTCCAAGAATGGGAGTGGGATGGATGCTTACGGCCTTAACACAGGGTATTTCAAGAAGAGAAAGTTGTGAGAAGTGGTGGGTCAGGGGCCCAGGGATTGTATTGCTGGTGGAGGAGGAGTGGATAAATATCACAGGGCAGAATTAAGGTGGAATCTCTCAAGGTCATACAAACAGCAAGTAGAGAGTTTCCATGAAAGGGAAGGCCAGGCCAGGCTTATGTTCAGTGACCTGGCCCACTTTCCAGGAAGCCCACTGAAAATGAGGGAACGGCCACCAGCCGTGGGAGGTGCTGTGTGACTCTGCTCGGACAGCCATGACAAGGTACCATGGACGGCATGGCCTAAACAACAGAAATGCATTTTCTCACAACTCTGGAAGTTAGAAGACTGAAACCAAGGCATCAGCAGGGCTGTTTTTCCCCCGAGAACTATGAAGGAGGGGTCGGTGCCGGGCCTCTCTCCTTCGCTTATGATTGATCATCTCCTCCTGAAGTCTTTACGTGGTCTTCCTTCTGAATGTGTCTGTCTTCTCATCTCTTCTTTATAAGGACACCAGCCATATTGCATTAGCACCCACTCTAATGACTTCATTTTCACTTAATTCCATGAAGATCCTATGTCTAGATACGGTCACATTCGGAGCTAGTGGGGGTTAGGACTTTATCATATGGATCGTGGGGGAAGACACCATTCAGCTTATAACCAACAGGTGCCTTGTTACAAGCTCGTCTCTATGTGACGGCTGGAGTCTGAGGCGGAGCCTGCACTGGGTGCTTGGGTGTGTATTCTTCCTGGGCATCTGAGTAAAGGCTCACAGAACTCGGTGACTAGAACGAGCCTGGAAAAATAAACGAGAAGGGTTTGGAGAGAGTATAAGGAAAAATGACATGGGTGAGAGAAGGTGTGGAATTTCGACACCCTCAGTGGTAGAATCATACAAGCCTAAGAAGTATTAATATGGAGCGAACTCAAATATAAACATCACTGTACAATTTGCATCACTTTCAGTGAAATGAGCCTTCGTTTTATTTTTGTTCTTGTAAAACATTTAGACCCACTGCCTTGATGACAGCTTCCTGTGGGGACATGAAATCTAAACAAAACTGACAGGACACTAGTTTCCCCGTCTGCCTGATGTGAATTTAGTGGTGTATGGAACGAAACGATTTTCCAGAATCTCATACCAGGAATACAGTTTTCCTACATTTTGCCCAAGAGGCAGGAATGAAGAACTCCTGGAGTGTTCCATAGAACAATGCCTAAAACAGTATTTTGAAGCGAGTGATAGTTATTTTTGTATTGAGAAAAAAAAAGATATTATGTGGGACACAGTAATTGCTCAATAAAATCGCTTGTTGACTAATAAATTCTGGGACTTAATAGCCTTTAAAATCGAAATTATATACTCCTGGTAGGTTTCCAGTAATATTACACAGAAAGCCTAAAGGCTGGTACTTATAAAACATCATTAGATTTGATTAATCAAACATAGGTTATGTTTTCAAATATAAATTATGTCTGCATACCTAATGCATGCTTTCCTATAGCAATATAATGTGGATTTATCTGTCTCACACTCATAAAATCGGTGTGTCGAATAAGGGCTGCATGGAGTTGTTACTGTTGCAGCCCTCTGTTAGCCGTAAACACAAGATTCAGCAAACACAATACGCATTAAGACGTACCACCCTGCGTTCAGGATGGGATAGTCTTTTTCTTGTGACTCGTCTGTGTCCCGTTTATATTTGGGGACGGTCAACCTCCCTGCTCCGTCATTTCCCGCACACACTCTGTGGGCTGAGAGCTCACACGTGATTGCCCCGCCACCGTCCCAGGAAATCCCAGAGGATCAGAACAGCGGCGTCCGTGTCACTGTTGGTCTCACATTCTAAACACTCTGTCCCCTAAGCTCCTGGTTAGTAACGACCACTGAGCCCTGTCCGGTTCTTGCAAGCTGATGGCAAGTCCTATCGGGAGGTGCCAAAGGGGCCTGGGCAAGAGTGAAGAATATCTGAGAAGAAGGGACACACCATGAAAGAAGACGTTTTAAAGTTACATGCGAACAGAAGCAGGTCACTCGTAGGCATTTGGCATGTGAACCTTAGGGAAGTGGGAGGAAGGAGGGGAGCTGGCGAAGGAAGGAGCTCTGGGCCCAGCTGACCCCTAGTCACAGATTCCGTCGTGGCCTATTTGCTCTGATCTTGAGAAAGCCAAGTATGACAGCACATCCTTATACACATAGCACTGTGTGCCAAGCACTACTTTTATAACCACACACACGCACGCACATGCACACACCCACCAATTTGACCCTTATTTTTTTTAATGGTTATTTATTTTTGAGAGAGAGAGAGAAAGAGAGAAACCACAAGTGGGGGAGGGGCAGAGAGAGAGGGAGACAGAATCCGAAGCAGGCCTCAGGCTCCAAGCTGTCTGCACAGAGCCCGATGCAGGGCTTTAACTCAGGAACCATGAGATCATGACCTGAGCTCAAGTCCAGTGCTTAAGCAACTGAGCCACCCACATGCCCCAAGACTGGCGATTGTAGAAGTGACTCACGTTGAATATTATTTCTATATCATGAGTTGGCTTCCTTTCCTATTTCTTAAGTACTGATTCATTTCCATCTGTTGAGTAAAATAATAAAAAAATAATAAAATGTAACATTTCCACTTCACTATCCTTAGAAATGGCTTTAAAATTTTACGGTTGGTTATTTTTCACTACCTTCCCCTAAATTCTGGGGATGCAGCCTTTCACAGTCCATATTACGGTGTTAAGTCCTACCTTACTCACAGATACTGGGTAGAAAATTGGTCTTACCAAACTATTTGATTTTATGTCCCTGTGCTTTTCTGTTTTTTAATCATTTTAATCCCAGTACAGTTAACACACAGTGTTATATTAGTTTCAGGTGTACAATATAGTGACTCACAATTCTATACATTCGGTGCTCATAGGATAAGTGTGCTCTTTAATCTTCTTCATCTATTTCACCTATAAACCCTCCCACCCCCACCCTCGTAAGGGTGGCTTACTCAGTTAAGTGACCGACCCTTGATTTCGGCTCAGGTAATGATCTCACAGTTTGTGAAATTGAACTCCACATCGGGCTCTATGCTGACAGCGTGGAAACCTGCTTGGGATTCTCTCTCCCTCTCTCTCTGCCCCTCCCTGTCCCCTGCTCACACTCTCAATCTCTCTCAAATAAGTAAACATTAAAAAAAGTGTATTTCTTGGTTTGTCTCTTCCTCTCTCTTTCTCTCTTTTTTTCCTGTGCTTCTGTTCTTTTTTTTTTTTTTTAAATGTTTTATTTATTTCTAGGAGAGAGAGAGAGACAGCGTGAGCAGGGGAGGGTCAGAGAGAGAGGGAGTCACAGACTGAAACAGGCTCCAGGCTCTGAGCTGGCAGTCAGCACAGAGCCCGACGCGGGGCTCGAACCCACGAACCGCGAGATCATGACCCGAGCGAAAGTCGGACGCTTAACCAACTACGCCACCCGGGTGCCCCCCTGTGCTTCTGTTCTTAAAATTCCATATATGGCACCACCTGGGTGGCTCAGTTGGTTCAGTGTCTGACTCTCAGTTTTGGCTCAGGTCATGATCTCATGGTTTGTGAATTCAAGCCTCATATGCAGGGCGAGGGGTGGGTTCTCTCTTCTTGGGATTCTCTCTCTCACTGTCACTCTCAAAATAAATAAACTTAAAAAAATTCCATATATGAGTGAAATCAGACAGTATTTGTCTTTCTCTGACTGACTTATTTCATTTACCATTATATACTCTACATCCAACCATATTGTTACAAATGGCAAGATTTCATTCTTCTTTATGACTGAATAATATTTCCATTGTGTATATACACCACCTCTTTATCTATTCATCTATCAATTGACACTTGGGCTGCTTCCATAGTTTGGCTATTGTAAATAATGCTACGATAAATAGAGTGGCAATTTCTTTTTGAATTAGTGTTTTTGTGTTCTTTAGGTAAATACCCAGTAGTGGAATTACTAGATCGTATGTAATTCTATATTTAATTTTTTGAGGAACCTCCATACTGTTTTCCACAGGGCCTGCACCAGTGTGCATTCCCACCAACAGAGGGTTTCTCCACATCCTTACCAACACTTCTTGTTTCTTGTGTTACTGACTTTAGCCATTCTTACAGTTGTGGGGTAATATCTCATTGTGATTTTGATTTGCATTTCTCTGATGATGAGTGATGTCGAATGTCTTTTCATGTGTCTGTTGGCTATCTGTATATCTTTGGAGAAAAGTCTGTTCATGTCTTCTGTCCATTTTTTAATTGAATTGTTTGTGCATTTTTTTGGTGTGTTGAGATGTTTAAGTTCTTTATATATTTTGGATACCAGCCCTCTATCAGATATCTCTTTTCAAAATACCTTCTTCCATTCAGTAGGTTGCATTTTAGTTTTGTTGATCATTTCCTTTGCTGTGCAGAAGTTTTTATTTTAACATACTCCCTATGGTTTATTTTTGCTTTTATTTCCCTTGTCTCAGGAGACTTATATAGAAAAAATGTTGCCATGGCTAATGTCAAAGAAATTACTGCCTGTGCTCTCTTTTAGGATTTTTATGGTTTCATGTCTCACATTTAGGTCCTTTATATATTTTGAGTTTATTTGTGTATCTGGTGTAAGAAAGTGGTCCAGACTGATTCTTTTGCATGAAGCTGTCCAGTTTTCCCAACACCATTTGTTGAGGAGACTTTTTTCATTGCATATTCCTTTCTTCTTTGTTGAAGATTAATTGACCGTGTAATCATTGATTTATTTCTGGGCTCTCCATTCCATTCCATTGGTCTATGTGTCCTGTTTTGTGCCTGTATCATTACCGTTTTGATTAGCTTTGTAGTATATCTTGCAGTCTGGAATTGTGATGCCTCCAGTTTTGTTCTTTTTTTATTGCTTTGGCTATTCGAGGTCTTTTATGATGCCATGCAAATTTTAGGATTTGTTCTAGTTCTGTGGAAAATGATGTTGGTGTTTTGGTAGCGATTGCATTAAATCTGTAGATTGCTTTTGGTATTATAGATATTTTAACAATATTTTCCAGTCCATGAGCATGGAATGTCTTTCCATTTATTTCTGTCATCTTCAGTTCTTTGATCAACATTTTATAGTTTTCAGAGTACAGGTCTTTTACTTCCTCGGTTAAGTTTATTCCTATGTATATGATTATTTTTGGTGTAGTTGTAAATGGGATTTTGCAAAAATTTCTTTTCTGCTACTTCATTATGAGTGTATAGAAGTGCAGTGGACTTCTGTATATTGATTTTGTATACTGCGACCATACTGAAGTCCTTTATCAGTTCTTGTAGTTTATTGGTGGAGTCTTGAGGGTTCTCTCTACATAGTATGCAATCTACAAATGGTGAAAGTTTTACTTCTTCCTTACCAGTTTGGATGCATGTTATGTTTTCTTCTTGTCTGGTTTCTGTGGCTAGGAATGCACTGAATAAAAGTGATGAGAGTGGACATCCTTATCCTGTTCCTGATATTAGGGGTAAAACTCTCAGTTCTTCACCATTGAGTATGATGTTAGTTGTTGGTTTTTCATATGTGGCCTTTATTATGTTGAAGTATGTTCCCTCTAAACCTACTTTGTTGAGGGTTTTTTTTATCATGAATGTTGTATTTTGTGAAATACATTTTCTGCATCTATTGAAATAATCCCATAGTGTTTATCTTGTCTCTTGTTGATGGAATGTATTGTGCTGAATGATTTGTAAATATTGACCCATTCTTGCATCCCAGGAATAAATCCCAGTTGATCATGGTGATTGATTTTTTAAAATATTTTGTTGGATTCGTTTTCTTGAAGATTGTTGAGGATTTTTGCATTGCCGTTCATTAGTCATTGGCCTATAGTTCTCTCTGTCTCTCTCTCTTTTTTTTTTTTTTGGTAGTGTCTTTATCTGGTTTTGGTATCAGGGTAATGCTGACTTCATAGAATGAATGTGGAAGCTTTCCTTTTCTGTTTTTTGGAATCCTTTGAGAGGAATAGGTGTTAACTTTTTAAAATGTTTGGTAAAAGTCACCTGTAAAACCGTGTATCTGGTCCTGGACATTTGTTTTTTGGGAGGCTTTTTTTTTTTTTTTTTAATCACTGATTCAATTTTGTTGCTGGTAATTAGTCTGTTCAAATATTCCATTTCTTCCTGACTCAGATTTCTGAGGTTATATGTTTCTGGGAAGGTATCCATTTCTTATAAGTTGTCCAATATATTGGTATATAATTTTTCATACTATTATAATCCTTTGTATTTCTGTGGTGTCAGTTGTTATTTTTCATTTCTCATTGCTGATTTTGTTTATTTGAGTCTTTTCTCTCTCTCTCTCTCTCTTTTTTTTTTTTTTTCAATGAGTCCAGATAAAGGTTTATCAGTTTTCTTGACTTTTTCAAAACCATCTTCTGGTTTTATTGATCTGTTTTATTTTATTTATTTTTCAGTTTCAATTACATTTATTTCTTTGTTAATCTTTATTATTTCCTTCTTTCTACTGGTTTCAGTCTTGTTTGTTCTTTTTCTAGCTCCTTTGGATATAGGTTAGGCTGTTTATTTGAGATTATTCTTGCTTGTTGAGGTAGACCTATGTTGCTATATACTTCCCTCTGCAAACATCTTTTTCTGGATCAAAAAGATTTCGGACCATTGTGTTTTCATTTTTATTTGTCTCCATGTATTGTTTGATTTCTTCTTTGATTTATTGATTGACTCATTCATTGTTTAGTAGCAGAGTATTTAACCTCCATGTATTTGGGCTCTTTCCAGATTTGTTCCTGTGATTGGTTACTAGAAGTTTCATAGTATTGTGGTCAGAAAAGATGCATGGAATGCCTTGTCTTTTTGAATTTGTTGAGACTTGTTCTGTGTTCTTATATATGATCTAATCTGGATAATGTACTGTGTGCATTTGAAAAGAATGTGTATTCTGCTGTTTAAGGATGGAATGTTCTGAGTGTATCTGTTCAATCCATCTGGTCTAATGTGTCATTCAAAGTCACTGTCTCCTTGTTGATTTCTTGTTTGGGTGGTCTGTACATTGATACAAGTGGGGTGTGAAAGTCCCCTATATTACTGTATTACCATTGATTCCTTCTTTTATGTTTTTAATTGGGGCTTTTGTATTTAGGCGCTTTCATGTTGGGTGCATAAAATTTACAATTGTTAAATCTTCTTGTTGGATTGTCCCCTTTATGTTTACATAATGTCCTTCTTTGTCTCTTGTTATAGTCTTTTCTTAAAGTCTATTTCATCCAGTATAAGTATTGCTACCCTGCCTTTCCTTTCATTTCCATTTGCATGATAAATGCTTTTCCATCCCTTCACACTCAATCTGCATGTGTCTTTGGGTCTGAAGTGGGTCTTTCATAGGTACCATATAAATGGGTCTTGCTTTTTTATCGGTTCCATCACTCTCTGTCTTTAAAATTTTTTTTTAATGTTTATTTATTTTTGAGAGAAAGAGCAGAGAGAGAGAGAGACAGAGCACGAGCTGGGGAGGAGCAGAGAGAGAGGGAGACACAGAATTCGAAGCAGGCCCCAGACTCTGAGCTGTCAGCACAGAGCCCAATGTAGGACTCAAACCCACAAACAGGTTCATGAGTTCCAGCCCCACGATGGGCTCTGCACTGCAATGCAGAGCCTGCTTGGGATTCTCTCTCTCTGTCCCTCTCCCGCTCTCCTCGCTCTAAATAAATAGATAAATAAAATTTAAAAATAAAACAAATAAGACAGGAACAGCAAAAGGATTTCGAAAAAGAAGTCCTTTCATTTCACCTCTAGAGTCCAGCCATGTCAATGTTAGGTCTATTTACCTATGTGGTAACAGGACATGTGTATTCGGTGTGCACACGGAAGAAACTTTACAGTTAGCGTCGCTCTATGTGCAAATTAAGGTTTCACTTTCCTTCTGATGTTAGTATCTTCTCAGCCTGGAGTTTGCAAACTCTTTCTGTAAAGGTACATAATGTCGATTAAGCGTCCAACTTTAGCTCAGGTCATGATCTCGTGGTCTGTGGGTACGAGCCCCACATCAGACTCTGTGCTGATGGCTCAGAGCCTGGAGCCTGTTTCAGATTCTGTGTCTCCCTTTCTCTCTGCCCCTCCCTCATCTGCTCTCTTTCTCTCTCTCTCTCTCTCTCTCAGAAATAAATAATAAATAAAATATTTAAAATTTTTTTAATTAAAAATCTTTTTTTTTTTTTACACAAATAGTTTATTGTCAAATTAGTTTCTACATAACACTCAGTGCTCATCCCCAAAGTGCCCTCCTCCATGCCCATCCCCCCCTCCCCCCCACATCCATCAGTCCTCAGTTTTTGTCAGCATTCAAGAGTCTCTCATGGTTTGCCTCTCTCCCTTTCCCCCACCATTTCCGCTCTTCTCCCCCTTGTTCCTCCGTCAAGTTCCTCCTAATCCTCCTATACGTGCAAACATATGATATTTGTCCTTCTCTGCCTGACTTATTTCGCTCAGCATAACACCCTCAAGGTCCATCCATGTTGCTACACATGGCCAGATTTCATTCTTTCTCATTGCCATGTAGTATTCCATGGTATAGATAAACCACATCTTCTTGATCCATTCATCTGTTGATGGACACTTAGGCTCTTTCCATGTTTTAGCTATTGTGGAGAGTGCTGCTATGAACATTGGGGTACATGTGCTCCTATGCCTCAGCATTTCTGTATCCCTTGGGTAAATTCCTAGCAGTGCTATTGCTGGGTCATAAGGGAGTTCTATTGTTAGTTTCCTGAGGAACCTCCACACTGTTTTCCAGAGGGGCTGTACCAGTTTACATTCCCACCAACAGTGTAGGAGGGTGCCCGTTTCTCCACATCCTCGCCAGCATCTAGAGTTCTCTGATTTGCTCATTTTAGCCACTCTGACTGGCGTGAGGTGGTATCTCAGTGTGGTTTTGATTTGTATTTCCCTGATGAGGAGGGATGCTGAGCATCGTTTCATGTGTCTGTTGGCCATCTGGATGTCCTCTTTGGAGAAGTGTCTGTTCATGTCTTCTGCCCATTTCTTCACTGGGTTGTTTGTTTTTCGGGCGTGTAGTTTGGTGAGTTCCTTATAGATTCTGGATATTAACCCTTTATCTGATATGTCATTTGCAACTATCTTTTCCCATTCCGTTGGTTGCCTATTAGTTTTCTGGGTTGTTTCCTTGGCTGTGCAGAAGCTTAAAAATCTTTTTTTTTTACTTTTAAGTTTATTCATTTATTTTGAGAAAGACAGAGACAGCACAAATTGGGGGAGGGGCAGAGCGAGAGGGAGACAGAGAATCCCAAGCAGGCACTGCACTGTTAGTGTGGAGTCCAATATGGGCTTTGAACTCATGAAACCATGAGATCATGACCTGAGCCGAAACCAAGATTTGGGCACTTTAACCGACTGAACCACCCAGGCACACACCCCCAAAATTAAAAATTTTTTAAAAAATAAAATAAAATGAAAATAATAAAATAGGTTTATGAAAATCTATCTATAAAAATGGGCAGTGGGATGGATTTGATTTAATTTGACTATCGTTTGCTGACTCCTGTAGTAAAATGGACTCCGTAGTCACCATTTTGAATAGCCACATAATGTTCTAGCTAATTGGAGACACTAATTTCATTGAGTAAGACTCTACCATAGCTGCACATTTAGGGTTTTTTTGTTCTTGCTGTGGATGGATGTTAACATAAATAATGTACTATTATAAAAGAGTATTTAGTGACAGTTTTTCTCAGTTTTGATTAGTTTTCTTAACATAAATGTAAGTGTGAGTAATCCAATGACGAGGCCAAATGCTGTTGGTATTATGTTCTGCCAAACTGCTCTAAATGGGTCAATTAAAAAAATTTTTTTTTGAGAGAGCACGAGTAGAGGAGGGGCAGTAAAAGAGGGGAAGAGAGGATCCAAAGCAATCACTGCACTGACAGCACAGAGCACAATGTGGGGCTCAAACTCACAAACCGGGAGATCACGACCTGAGCTGGAGTCGAACACTCAACCAACGGAGCCACCCAGGGGCCCCCAAATGGGTCAGTTTTAACGTCGTCAATAATATATACCTATTTCCACACAATTTTTCCAATATCAGATTTTAGTTTCACTAGTTTAACTGATGCAACTTATGAGTGGAGAGAACTATTCCCAAACCTACTTTTTACAGGTAAGTTATCTACAGCTGCCAGATGCTCAGTGGTCTGCATTAAGTCAAACATCCTAATAACGGGAGGGCTGACATATGGACTAAGTCCTCTGAACACCATTCTCCGCTTCAACATGCTTCTCACAGGGGCCACTGCTCTCGATGAACTGTCAGAAGAAGACATTACAGAATGTTTTCCCTCTTTGTCTTAACACTGTGTCATGTTAGTCATTCTGATTGGCTGTGACTCACTTAGAAATACCACACACCCCGAGATATATAGAAAGACCATGGGGACTTGGACTTCCGGGGAAGATGGCTGAGTGGGAAGATACTACAGAACTCACTTCCTCCCATGGATACAAGATAACACCATCCCCCGTGTAAATAACCCAGACAATGATCCAAACACTGGCAGAGCAGAGTCGCCACAGCTAAATACAGAGAAGAGGCCTCATCGAAGGGGGTAGGAAGGGCAGAGGTGCCCTCAGAAGCTACACGGACCCATGGGACTGGCCACAAGAGGGAGGGATGGCATGGGCGCAGAGAGGGTACAGACACAGCCCCTCATACCAAGCACCCCAGGCAAAGGAACCTGCATGGGGAAGATGAATCCCCCTCACATTTTGCTTTGAAAATCAGAGAGGACTAATTTCATGAGTTCTTAAAAACAGCAGGGCTTAAAACCTGAAACTTTAATGTTTATTCATTTGTGAGAGACAGAGGTACCCGCTCTGCCCCTCCCCCAATTTGTACTGTCTCTGTCTTTCTCAAAATAAATGAATAAACTTAAAAGTAAAAAAAAAAGATTTTTAATTAAAAAATTTTTTAATATTTTATTTATTTATTATTTATTTCTGAGAGAGAGAGAGAGAGAAAGCGAGCAGATGAGGGAGGGGCAGAGAGAAAGGGAGACACAGAATCTGAAACAGGCTCCAGGCTCTGAGCCATCAGCACAGAGTCTGATGTGGGGCTCGTACCCACAGACCACGAGATCATGACCTGAGCTAAAGTTGGACGCTTAATCGACATTATGTACCTTTACAGAAAGAGTTTGCAAACTCCAGGCTGAGAAGATACTAACATCAGAAGGAAAGTGAAACCTTAATTTGCACATAGAGCAACACTAACTGTAAAGTTTCTTCCGTGTGCACACCGAATACACATGTCCTGTTACCACATAGGTAAATAGACCTAACATTGACATGGCTGGACTCTAGAGGTGAAATGAAAGGACTTCTTTTTCGAAATCCTTTTGCTGTTCCTGTCTTATTTGTTTTATTTTTAAATTTTATTTATCTATTTAGAGCGAGGAGAGCGGGAGAGGGACAGAGAGAGAGAATCCCAAGCAGGCTCTGCATTGCAGTGCAGAGCCCATCGTGGGGCTGGAACTCATGAACCGCGAAATCCTGACCTGAGCTGAAGTTAGACGCTTAACTGACTGAGCCACCCAGGTGCCCCTTTGCTGTTCCCATTTTAAATTAATCAACCACCATTTTAATCCCAGCCAGGGTGCTGTGAATGCCAATATGCCGGCCCGTGGTAAGTATGTGGGCACTGGGCGCCTGGCACCGTTGGCAGGGGCCAGAGATTTTTACCTTCCATGTGCTCCAGGTGGTACATTTTCGCATTGACAGTGTTGCTCTCCTGCCTCAGTAGCTAGTTCTTTCCCCTGCTGCATCCCTGGACTGTAAGCAGTTGATGGGTCAAGTAAAGCGCTGTTGACAGGAAGCTCATGCCATTGCAGTGTTATTCAGGCTGCCTGCTGCCAATGAACAGTAGGGAGGTAATTTATTAGCCTTCACACTGCATTGATGCTTAGAAACGTGATGCTTGCTCTTGGAGCCTCTCAAAGCTTGGGCCCGTCTGCAAACTGGAGAAACAAAACTCATCAGGAGTGTGTTAATCTTTATTATTTTTTTAAGTTTACTTATTTATTTTGAGGGGGGTTGGAGAGGCAGAGAGAGAGGGAGAGAGCATCCCAAGCAGGCTTCGCACTGTGAGCACTGAAGCTGATGTGGGTTTGAATGCAAACACCTATCACATTTGTAATTTTCAAATTTTCTTTACATATCTGGCTGATGTCTGGCTCTTTGGCTAAAATGCAGGCTTCATGTAAGCCTTCAGATAAATTGATTGATTGAGTGAATGAATAAATACTTAAATATTTTCATATTCTAAAATGCATCAAAATGTATACAGGTTTTTTTTCTTTTTAAAGTTTATTCATTTTGAGAGGGAGAGAGCGCATGAGCAGGGGAGGGGCAGACAGGGAGAGAGAGAGAAGCCCATGCAGGCTCCCTGCTGTCAGCACAGAGCCCTACGTGGGGCTTGAATTCACGAACCGTGAGATCATGACCTGAGTTGAAACCAGGAGTCAGACACTTAGCTGACTGAGCCACCGAGGCGCCCGGGGTGGGGGGTGGGGGATGTTAATCTTTAAAGGCGATGGGTCAAAAGCAAGTCAACTTAGTAGTTACCACCAGTGACATGGACAAGGCTCCTTTTCGTCTCAGAATAATATTGTACTCTCTATTCACCAGCAGGAGGGTTCTAGAATAGGAAGGTTGCAAAGTGAGGCGAGACCTTCACCCAATCAGTCAATTCTTAGACCTCAGTTTCCCATCTGGGGAAGTGAGGCCTGCATCAGATGCATGCTTCTCACCTCTGGCCAAAGTAGAATCCCTTGGGAGTCAGAATTGTGGGGGTTGGAGGCAAGAAGGAGGAACCGGGGTGCCTTTTAACCAAACTTTCTTTAAAATCCATCTGGATGATTCTGACATGTGTCCAGAGTTGAGAATGTCTGGGCTAAATATTTTCTAAATTTCTTTGTGTTCATGTTTTAGAATATACACATGTGTACACACATTGTGGGGGTATGAGTTTTATTTTGCCATCAAATGGCAACGTCAAGCTATGAAAAGAAATGATTATTTTAGGAGTATATCCACCATTTATTGCATTCCCTATGTATGCCCAGGTACTTGCTACATGTCCTTAGTTTTTGAAGTAAAAATTATCTGCAAATCAAAACTGCAATGAAATATCAACTCACGTCTCTTAGGATATATCTGTTACTAAAAAGACCAGAGATACCAGTTGCTGGTGAAGATGTGGGGAAAAAGGAGCTGTCGTGCACTGTTGGTAGGAATGTGAGCTGCTCCAGGCGCTCTGGAAAACAGTGTGGAGCTCCCTGAAGAAATTAAAATAGAACCTGCCCTGTGACCCAGTAGCCTCACCTCGGGTACGTCTCCGGAGAAAACAGTATCACTATCTCTAGGAGGCATTTGCACTCCTGTGTTCATTGCAGTATCGTGTGCAGTTTCCAAGGTGTGGAGACAATATAGGGTCCCTCAGCAGATCTGATGAGTTGATAAAATGCGAGATGCCTGTGCACACACGCACACGGGCGTGCATACACACACACACAGGAATATTATTTAGTGTTTAAGAAGAATGAAATCTTGCTGTTTGCGACCACATGGCTGAATCCGTAGAGTGTTCTGCTCAGTGAAATAAGGCAGAGAAGGACCAATACTTCCTGGTATCATTTATATGTAGAATTTTGTTTTGTTTTGTTTTTTAATGTTTTATTTATTTCTAGGAGAGAGACAGCATGAGTAGGGGAGGGTCAGAGAGAGAGGGAGTCACAGACTCTGAAACAGGCTCCAGGCTCTGAGCTGGCAGTCAGCACACAGCCCGACGCGGGGCTCGAGCCCTTGAACCGTGAGATCATGACCTAAGCGAAAGTCGGATGCTTAACCGACTAAGCCACCCAGGCGCCCCAATATATGTAGAATTTTGAAGACATTAAACTCATGGAAGCAGAGAGTAGAATTGTGGTTGCCAGGGGTTGGAGGGTGGGAGAAATCGAGAGAGGCTATAAAGTAAAGTAAAAAGTGTTCAGTTGAACCTTCCTGATAGACCTCTGAAGTTGGTATCATTATTATCATTCCAACTGAAGCTGAAGAAACTATTATCAGGGATCAGCTATTTTGCCCGATGTCATAGAGCTGATAGACAAAAGGGGAATTTTAATGGAGCCTTGTTTCAAGTCTAAAGCTGAATATGTATTTGTTTCTCTCTCTCTCTTCCTCTTTCTTTCGAGAGACCGAGAGTGCACGCACACCACGAGCGAGAGAGGAACAGAGTGAGAGAGAGAGAATCTTAAGCGGGCTCCACGACCAGCACTGAGCCCAGCCCAGAGCCCAGCCCAGAGCCGGATGCAGGACTTGATCTCACGACCGTGAGATCATGACCTGAGCCGAAATCAAGAGTCTGACGCTTCACTGACTGAGCCACCCAGGCGCCCCTCTGCTGTATTCTTTTCAAAGGTGATTTTTCTCAAGCTACCCAAGTTATTTTGTGTATTTGTTAGTGTATAATACCAGCCACCCAACTTAAAGATTCCCGGGTCAGCGTTCTCAGACATTTGCGTAAAGGTTATTTAGACAAAATACTGGCACGTGTCTAGTGTTTGGCTATTAAAATTTTTCATTCGTAGCAACAGGCTTTTGCAGAAAAACAGAATCAGTAAGCTAGACATGCACACAGACATACATGTGCATTTATCTGTTTATTTTAAGGAACCGGTTTATGCAGTTGTGGGGGCTACAGATCCGAAGTCTGACCCTCAGGCAGGAGTCCCGGGGCAGAATTCCTTCTTGTTCAGGGAAACCTCAGTTTTACTCTTAAGACCTTTCAACTTATTGGATGTGGCCCACCCATGTTATCAAGGATGGTCTGAGGACTACTGACCATAGATGTCAGCCACAGCAGCACCTAGCTTAGTGTGAGGCTGGATCACCGGATGCGTGGAAACCCACCAGTAGAGCATTGCATGTGGGCGCTGACACACTCCGGCTGGAAAATTCCAAGGGACTAAATAAGGTAACAGTCTGCTGTTAAGAAGAAAGTGCATTATAGTTCTTACCATGTCTTGTCTGCAGCAGGTGGCCCAGTATTGGAGTTACTAGACAACACTTTGCTGCTCGAAAGTGTCCATGATATTCATGCCCAAACCGTCAGCATGTATACTACAGTCCTCGCTCACTCTTTGGGTACATTTCCTGGTGGTGTGTTTTGAGCATAAGCCTACCTAGCGCTGCAGCCCAAGTGTACTGTGATGCTGCCAGTCCACATGATTGCAGAAACTCTGTCTGCTTCAGCCAAAAAATCAGTACCTTTGTAGCAGTCAACGAGATAATGCCAAATCTGGATATTTCACATAATACGTACAGGCTGCAGTCACAACTTTCAAAGAAAATGATTGAGAGAATTCAGCAGACGGGAAAGTTCGAGAAAGCATATGGAACCCCTTAGCATCCTGAAGGTTAATATCCATTTGGGCGGTCAGTGTTTCAAGTTACTGTTGCTCGATGCCAGTGCTGTTATGAAAGAAAAGTACAGTTTATAATGAGATTAATGATTCCATCATCATTGGCTCCTCGCCCACCAGGAACACCTAAGGGGCCGTTAAGGGTACCCTGTAAGTCTGCAGACACACGTGAGCTCTGGAGATACGCATCTGTACAGTACTTTGTTTTTGGAAATCAATAAAATAATGTAAGCATTCATCGAATACTTCCTGTGTGCTAGACTCTCCATAAATATAAGCTCATTTACTCTTCTCAGCAACCCTGTGTGGTTGGTGCTGTCATTCATATTATAGATGAGGAAACTGAGGCTGAGAGGCCACACAGGTAGTACATGGCAGAACTGGGATTTAAAACTAGATCTTTCTGATTCCTATGATGTTTATTTTTCATTATGCCACTTTGTGTCCCCGTAACTTCATTCATTATTTTGTCGTGCGGAAACAGAGACCTCTTGTTTACTAGCTAAGCTCATGTGTTTATCATTTAAAGTTATGTAACTATAGATTATTTCAAAGTTGTCAAAAACTGTCCCTTGTCACATATTTTGCTAGTAGATTTTCCTGTGGGGCCATTCTTAGCTGATAAAAGAAATAATCATTCTTGGGGCACCTGGGCAACTCAGCTATGGACCCCTGCCCCTGTTGGGGTCTGAGCTGACAGTGCGGTCTGCTTGGAATTCTCTCTCCCCCTCTCTCTCTGCTCCCCCTCTATACACACGTGCACGCTCTCTCTCTCTCTGTCTCTCTCAAAATAAATGAACATTTAAAAAAAAGAAAGAAAGAGAATAATTCTCATGCCCGCTTTTAGAGACCTGTATTAAAAACGAATGGTTGGCCCAGTGCCCTTCTAGATGTCAGATACTAGAGTAGCATATCAGGGGTTTGCCCCCTCTTGAAGAGCATGCTTTTTTATTTGCGTATCTGCTGCAGTTGGCCAAGGACGTGTGGCACATGGTTGATTCGATTGATTTTTTCTTTTTTTTTTAATGTTTATTTATTTTTAAGATAGAGAGAGAGAGAGCATGAGTGTGGGAGGGGCAGTGAGAGAGGCCCAGAATCTGAAGCAGGCTCCAGGTTCTGAGCTGTCAGCACAGAGCCCAACGCGGGGCTCAAACTCATGAACCCTGAGATCATGACCTCAGCCAAAGTTGGACGTTTAACCGACTGAGCCCCCCCAGGTGCCCTGGATTAATCATTTCTCGTGAGACTCTTCCTCATATGATCTATCTTTTCACAGTAAGAAAGCGGTGAGAAATAGTTTTAAAGGTATGAAATGGACTTTGTCGTTTGTACATCTGAATCAGATGTGCATCAGGTGACATCTAGGTGACTACATGACAGGACCAGTGGGGTCAAATGAAAACTGGACACAGGATTTTGCCAGATCCTGCTGCGGTAAATGAACCTGAAAGAGTACACCTGGGCTGATGATCACGTGCCCATATAATTTATTCTCCTGGACGGGATCCTTTCAGGAGTGAAAGATTGTGGGCATTAACCTGAACAGAGGATCACACTGTGCCATGGGCACTGCCGTGCTCTTACCAGTTGCTGTGTCGGTATTTTAATGCTAAGTTAACATGAACTTAAGTTGTCATTCTTCTTAGTTCTAATTCAACCAACATTCATTAATCATCTACTCTGTGCTAGGTTCTGTGGTGGGTGCTGTCTACAGTACTGGAGCATTGGTCCAATACTACAAGGTGAACACACCACTGGACGGACAGGGACAGAAGTAACCACTCCTATTGTAATTTGGTTGGTCATAAAGATAGGAGAGTTCTCTGGGAGTATACTGAAGGTGATAAATTGTGACCCAAATGTGGAATGGAGGAGAAGAGGGTCATGAAAGACTTGAAATGTTTCAGCTACATCTTAAAGGATGAAGGTTTGGTTGAAAGTGGGACATTTAAGGGGAGCCTGGATGGTTCAGTGGGTTGAGCATCCAACTCTTGATTTTGGCACAGGTCGTGATCTCATGGTTCATGAGTTCAAGCCCCACAGTGGGCTCTGTGCTGACAGCATGGAACCTGCTTGGGCTTCTGTCTCCTCTCTTCACCTCCTCCTGTCTTAAAAATAAACAAACACTTAAAAAAAAAAAAAAAGAAATGACATTTAAGACACCATATATAATGGCACTTGGGTAAGAAGGTACATGAGAGTTAGGAGAGAGTAGAGTACATTTGTGTGTCTAGAATATGAAGAGTGTAGGAGAACAAAGTGACAAATGAGGCCCGAAAAGTTGGTTATGAGCAAGATCGTGAGGGTGTTATCACCTTAGGGGCCTCTCCAGGAGAAGAAAAACCAGAATACTTCTCATGTAAGTCACTCAAAAAGAGAATCGGATAATAACATGACTAAAGTAAATTTCAGTGCTTTCCCCAAGTAACATATAGTCACCCACGTTTGTTCACTCATCACTCCAGTAGGACTCATGGCGTGGTCCCCAAACCAGTGGCACAGGCTTCGCCTGCAGGCTTGTTAGCAACGCCGATTCCTGGCCCCTAAATCCCAGCTACCATGTCCAGATCTCTGGTGCTGGGATCCAAGAAACTGCTTTGGCTGGCTCTCCACGGGCATTCTTCTGCATATTCCAGTGTGAGAGCCGCTGCATTCACCATTTATTGAGTGCCTCTGTGCTTTCAACTTTTGTGGTGGACCCTGGAGCTGGAGGCGAGTTGAATTAGGTACAGTCTCAACATTTGATGAAAACTCTTCTGTGAGAATCAAGGCACAAAGTGACGCAACTGTCAGCTAGGCTAAAGCTCTACTGCTAAGTGTTCCATGATTTCAGTACTAAGAATTTAAGGTATGTTCCAAAGTTTTCCAGAGAAACATGGGAATTGCTTCTTAGCATCTAAAGCAAACATTTGTTTCATTGTGTATAGGTTTTCAACACAGCATGAATTTGTCTCCAAATCCTAGTGAGGGTTTGGAAGAATGCTATACTTATTTAGGGTTTATCTTTTTAATAACTTGGTTTACATTTTCTGCCCTTGTGATGTGTTCATCCAATCGGAAACATTTAAGCACTTGATAATTAATCCTTAGTCATGGGAAATTACTATTTTTTTAATCATGAAATAGTTCAAATGTACTGAAATGCCCGTGAAGATATAACCTGTTGTCATTTTGTTGTAAGAAATATTTTAATGTATATCAAATCAGACACCAAGAAGTAAATAGAAAGAATAGAAAAGGAGTAATTTTTGAGGCTGTAAGGCCTGAATATTTTCCAGAACTGGTAAAAGTCATGAACCCTTGGCCAGAGGAGACACAGGAATACATAGTAGGAGATATAAAAGAAATACACACATTGTCATGAAAACCAAAGAGAAAGATCTCCAAATCAATGACCAAGAAAACAAGATGGACTAATTATTTCTCAGAGTTGAGAAAAAACAGTCGTTAACACAGAACTTCGCATACCTAGTCAAACCATCTTATGAGCGTGTGGGAAAAATAAAGACATGTAAGATAAACAAAAGTGAGAGAGTATACAAATGGTCTTCACTGAAGAAAGTGTGAATGATTTATTCAAACAGAAGAAATACTCTGGAAGGAACATCTGAGATGCAAAAAAGAAGAGTGAAGAAATAAATTATGAGATAAATAGGTAAAACTAAATAAAAGGTTTCTGGATAAAATACCACCAAATATTATATAAAACGTTTGGTATGTAGTAAGTTTATAACCATTTAGTTAGAAGTTGCATTGTGATTTCTCAGTAGTTATTTAGGAGTGTGCATTTATAGGTATATGTTGAGTTTTTATTGTTGACTTCTAATATGATTGTGTTGTCAGATATTTTTATCTGTGTGATATAAATTCTTTGAAAATTGTCAAAGTACTTTATGTAACAGTTAGGCTTCAGCAGCACTCAAGGTCTAGGAAACAGGGGCATCTGGGCGGCTCAGTCAGTTAAGTGTCTGACTCTTGATTTTGGCTCAGGTCATGATCTTCCAGTCGTGGGATTGAGCCCTGCACCAGGCTCTGCACTAACAGCACAGGACCTGCTTGGGATTCTCTCTCTCCCTCTCTTTCTGCCCCTCCCTCCCTTCCTCGCTCTTTCTCAAAACGAATAAACAAACCTAAAAAAAAAAAAAGATCTGGGAAACCAAAGCCACACTCAACTTAGATTTTGACAAAAATTTTCTTGAATAAGTTGAGAGAGGTTGGGGCACTTGGGGACCATGAACAGTGAGAAGGGACTGTGACCATCTCCGAACTTTATGGGACAAAGGGAGGAAACAGGTATTGCTGGAGCGCAGTGAAATGCAGAGCGATGGGAACGTGATGATCACCATGAAGACACAGACGTGCTATATGAAGCTAAGGTCCTAGATGGATACGGCTGCTGCTGGAACTATGGCACCCACCCAGCCCTGGAGGGGACAGAAGAAGATCACTGTGATCTCTGTTCATATTCTCCAGTCTTCTGCCAGAATCCCCCATTAGCCAGACCTAACTGGAAGCCCAAAGAGCCCAGGTCATGCAGCTTAGAGGAGCCACCACTTAGGGCATACAGCAAAGGAGAGAAAAGCAGAGAATAAATGGCAGAGAGGAGCAGACCTAGAAAACCAGCAAATTTCGTGAGATGCAACACAACATACTTTGTGTATGTCCTATTTTTGGTCAAAAGAGAATATTCACGTAGCAGTCATGGCCCATCCAGGAAAACCGAGATCATTCTAAATGTTTTACAAAAAGCAAATTTAATACAGAGGATTGGTTGGCCGGTGATATGAATGCAGAGAAACCAAATGGGAAAGGGAGCAATTGAGATTAGCAATAGCAGGAGCTGCATCACATCAAGGTCTACAGAGTTAGAGTAGGTCATGTTATCAGACACCAGGAACCAGGCCATCTTTCTGAGACCTGGCTATTCTGCCGGGGGACATAAGAATTCACAGTTTTAATAATTTTTTTATTTTGATAATTCTTGGTGAATTGTTCCTTTTATCATTATGTTCTGTCCCTGTTTCTATGAATATTCCTTATGTAAATTATTTGCATTTGATATTTATGTTTTTTACAGCATTCTTGGTTAGCATGTCCCTTTCATATTTTTGCTTTAATTTTGAACTTTGTGTGACACATCTGTTTCTTTAAATTATTTTGATCTATTGTGATAGTCTGTCTTTCAGTGGGTAAATCCAATCCAATTACATTTGTTTTGATTGCTATTATTTTCAGGTTTTTTTCTTTCAAAAATTTTTTTAACGTTTAGTTTTGAGAGAGACAGAGCATGAGTGGGGGAGAGGCAGAGAGAGAGAGGGAGACACAGAATCTGAAGCAGGCTCCAGGCTCTGAGCTGTCAGCACAGAGCCTGACGTGGGGCTTGATATCACCAATGGTGAGATCATGACCTGAGCCAAAGTTGGATGCTCAACTGACTGAGCCACCCAGGCGCCCCTCCTAGGTTTTTTTTTTTTTTTAATCACAAATTTTGCTTGGTCAGATGCAGTGATCACAAGCTTTGTTTGCATTTTTGTCTCTGAGAGAGTATTTAGTGCTGACCTTACCATTCATGAGAGGGGCTGTAATTGACCTTCTTCAATAAGATCTGTCTTCATTTAGCATTAAAATAAAAAGAACGACCGAGGCTCCTGGGTGGCTCTGTGGGATGAGCATTGGACTCTTTTTTTTGTTTTAATGTTTTATTTTATATTAGACACACACACACACATACACACACACACACAGAAAGAGAGAGTGAGCAGAGGAGGGGCAGATAGATAGAGACAGAGTCTGAAGCAGGCTCCAGGTTCCAAGCTGTCAGCACAGAACCCAACGCGGGGCTTGAACCCGTGAGCAGTGAGATCATGAGCTGACCTGAAGTTGGATGCTTAACCTATTGAGCCACCCAGGCGCCCCAACATCGGACTCTTGATTTCAGCTCATGTCATGATCCTTCAGATCAGGTCATGGGATTGAGTCCCATGTTGGACTCCACACTGAGAGTAGAGCCTGCTTAACATTCTCTCTCTCTCCCTTTGCTCCTCTCCCTGCTTGCCTTTCTCTCTCTCTCTCAAATAAAAATAAAATAAAAAGAAAGACCTATAGAAATTTCACCCTAAATCCCTGTTCTGCTGTGATCTGTTGGGTAGAATGGTTGATGGTGAATTTGGATTATTCGAAGTGTAGTGGGCATCCAGTCAGAATGGTTGAGAATATGGAAATGACATGTTCTAGTTTGAGAGATAAAAGGGATCAATCTGGCTGAAGTGTCAATAGACCATGGGACTAGAGTGAAACGTAAGGAAATCCTATGCAAGACGATGGTAGATTGTCGGAGGCTGCGCCGGCTCCGACAGGTCCAGGGGTCCCTGAAGGATGGACGGTGTCAGTGAAAGAGAATGAGAGAGCCCCGAGATTCTTTCTGATCACCAGGCAGGCATCTCTGTCCTGTCGGTTTTGGTATCTTTATTTTAAGGTTCAGCAACAAGATGAAGTCATAGAAAGGAATTTCTTACAATGGGAGGCCTTTTGTGATATCAATTAACAGAATGTTCATAGTGAAAAACAGCATAACATACAAGTTAAATTGTATGTAGATAAGCTAGGAGTTACTCTGTCTGGCCCTCAAGAAGATAAAGGTTTCTGAATTGGTTTATTTGTGGAAACTAACATGGGGGCCCTAAATTGTCAGTCTTTGCACCTGGGTTTATGTTTTAGCTGCTCTTATCCATCCTAATCCCAGTTACCAGTGTAAGGGAGGGTGTTTGTGGAATGTAGGCCTTGAGGAAGGGACTGCTATGCTTCACCAATTAGCAAAGATGTATGTAGTAACTTATGTTCTGCCCTGAAATAGGCTCTTTGTCTCAGGGCCAGGCTCAGTTGTAACTCTTGTGTTCTTAACCCCTTAAGTCTTGGATCTGCAAGGCCCATAGGAAGAGCCTTTTGACAATTGCCCATAGAGCTTTCATCTAAAGTCTCTTTTGTAAAGGCAGGAATATGCTTTTCCTTATGAGGTATCTGTATTCAGAAGATGGGTCTGATATGGAATATTGTGAGGCCTGGTCAGTACCAGCAGGCTCATTTCCAGCATGAGCCAGTAGTAGCAGAAGGAGATACGAGTCTTTATTTCTCATGGCAGGAGCTGTGCAAACATTGCCATTTCCTTGCTGTGACTGCCATCCAAAGAGGCCGGTGCGGCTCCCGGCAGTAGATTGGGCTAGTGGGTAGTGGGGGAGGGGAGGAGAGATGGTCCAATTCTGGATATATTTTGGAACATAAACCTCATGGATTTGCTGATGGAAGAAAAGAGATGAATCAAGGCAGGTTCCTAGGTTTGAAGTTTGAGCATTTGGATTCATGGCAGTACCATTTACTGAGCTACAGGTCTGGGAGAGGGATCTCATAAGTTTTGTTTTGGACATGCTAAGTTTGACTGATTGATTTAGTCAACGGGTATGTATTTACTAGCTGCTGTGTGTCAAGTACTATTTTAAATGTATGGCAAACAGCATAGATGCAACTGACTCCCCCCAAATATCCTTCCTGTCAGAGCTATTTCATTACAATTGTAGGATACAGATGGTGAACGGTACACATAGTAAGTGGACTAGAACAGATCAGCAATGATGGGGATGGAGTGCCAGTGAAGGGTGATTAGTGGTAGAGGGACATATGTGCATGGTAGGCCCCAGTGAAAAGGTGACTTTGATGGGGTGCCTGGGTAGCTTAATCGGTTCAGCATCTGACTCTTGATTCCAGCTCACGTGACGATCTCACAGTTCATGAATTTGAGGCCTGCATTAGGCTCCAGCTGACAGTGTGGAGCCTGCTTGAGATTCCCCCTCTCTCTCTCTGTCTCTCTCTCCCTCCCCCCTTCCCTCCCTCTTCCCCCTCTCTCTCCTCCTCCCGCTCTCCCTCTCTCTCTCTGTTTCTCAAAAATAAACTATATATAAAAAGAAAATAAAGTGATTGTGAAAAAAAAAAAAAAACTTGATGGAGGTGACAGAATTAGCCGTACACTTACTTGGGAGAAGAGGTTTCCATGGGGAAGGAACAGCAAGTGCGAAGGCCCTGAGGCAGGAATGTGAATAGCAATATTGAGATATTGAGGCCAGAAATTGTTTTTGTGCTTCAGGCAGAGTGATCAAGGGCAAGAGTGTTAGCTAATGAGGTCATAGAGTTAACCAGACCCTACCGTGTATGGCTTTTTAGGAATTTGGCTTTTACCCTGAGTCCAGTCTTCATCAGGGGCAGAGATATTGCATTGGTAGCAGCAGGGCCTGGTAGACAGGCCACAGAGATGTGACTAAATCCCCGTCAATTATAATACTAGAAAGTTCTCCAATATTTTGTCACATGGTCTTCTCTGAAATTCCCCATGTGTACTGTTGATTAGGGAGAGTCTGGCTTCTAGAGAATGTGGCTGGAGGCGTCATTAGCCCCTAGGAACACGCTGGCTGCCTCATGAGGCTGTTGCTGATTGCAGGAATGACCCCCACAACACCCTGCTTTTCCGTCTTCGATTTTCAGCTCTTCCAGATCCTTCCTAGGCGAGGCCAGAAGTGCCGCTATTTTAAAGCATGAATCACTTTAATTAAATGTATTTAGTGGCGTATTCAAGAATATCCTTTTAAACCTAATGCTTGCAGTTTCAAACTAAAGCCAGTGAAATACTTTGTGATTTTTATAGCAAAACTGTATTCCTTTTTCCTAGTGAATGAAATGAAATTTCAGGCACATTGTATGTTCATCTGTTTTTATATTTTCTGTCACAGTATTAGCTCATTTAATTATTCACAAATATAATAATACAGCTATTTTAAACCTTGTAAATCATACATATAAATGGCCTCAGAGTTGTGATCTGACATGAGCATGCTCCTTAGTATCATTTATAATTTGACAGTAATGAAATTCATAAATAGAATAGCACTGATAAAACAGGTAGGAAAAAAAATCTGACTTATAATGACCAGTTACGATAAGAAAATAGCTCTTTGAGTCGTTAAAAGTTGATAATAGCTTAATTGCAAGCCATTAAATCTGAGAAATAATCTTTCAGTCTTCTTAACCTTTAAATTAAATATTTCTAATACCAATGCCTGCCCGCCTAGAGTAGTTTTATAAGAAGAATTCCAATTATTTTACATAATAATCCATTTCTCCACAGTAATTGTTTCAAATTACCATTGTTAAAAGTTTTGGGTGAAAACCAGCAATTCTACTTGTAGGTGCGTAGCTGAGAGAAATGGAATCAGACGTCCACACGGCAACTTGAATATGAATGCTCATAGAAGTATTTTTCATGGTTGCCCCAAAGGAGAAACAACCCCGATTTCCATCAGCTGATGAATGTCTGAGTAAATAGGGGCTGTCCACAGTGGAATATTATGACGATAAAAAGGAATGGAGTGCTGAACCCAGGCTACAGTGTGGATGAAGCTTGAAAATGTTATGCTAAGTGAAAGAAGCCAGACCCCAAAGGCCTTTACTTTATTTTATTTTTTGAGCAAATAGGAAAGTTTATTAAAGTGAGAGTACACTCTCGGAGATGTGAGAGGCGGCATGCTCAAGGGAGAGCGGCACACCCTAGGGTTCGGGTTTCTTTTATTGACAATTGTTAGCCGGGGATGGAATACTTATTACTTGGGGAGGACATTTCATTCATTCATTTACTCATTTATTTATGTGACATGAATTGATTTTTACTGGATAAATTGGCACAGAATTTTCCATATATACAAGGAACGTTCCCATTTAATATTAACACATGCTTAGTCATATTTTTTTAAAATTGATTTCCAAGTTAGTTAACATACAGCTTAGTCTTGGCTTCAGGAGTAGAACCCAGTGGTTCATCTCTTACATACGACGCCCAGTGCCCCTCCCAGAAAGTGCCCTCAATGCCCATCCCCCATTTAACCCAGACCCCTACCCACCTCCCCTCCAACAACCCTCAGTTTGTTCTCTGTATTTAAGGGTCTCTTATGGTTTGCCTCCCTGTCTGTTTTTATCTTTTTCCTTCCCTTCCCCTATGTTCATCTGTTGAGTTTCTCAAACTCCACATAGGAGTGAAATCATACAGTATCTTTCTCTGACTGACTTATTTCGCTTAGCATAATACCTTCCAGTTTAATCCATGTAGTTGCAAATGGCAAGATTTCATTCTTTTTGATCACTGAGTAGTATTCCATTGTATATATTTATATACACCACATCTTCTTTATCCATTCATCCGTCGATGGACATTGGGCTCTTTCTATACTTTGGCTCTTGTTGATAGCACTGCTATAAATATTGGGGGTGCATGTGCCCCTTCGGATGAGCATTGTTTATCCTTTGGACAAATACCTAGTAGTGCAATTGCTGAGTCGTAGGGTAGTTCTATTTGTAACCTTCTGAGGCACCTCCATACTGTTTTCCAGAGTGGCTGCACCAGTTTGCATTCCCACCACCAGCAGTGCAAAAGGCTTCCTCTTATATGATTTTCTTTATATGAAATGTGCAAAACAGACAATGTGTACAGATGGCAAGGAGACTGCACAGTGGTTGCCTGTGATGGAGAGAAGAGAGAGGACTGGGAATGGGTGGTGACTACTATTGCGTATGAAAGTCTTTGGGAGAGTGATGAAACGTTTTAACATTAGATATTGGTGATAGTTGCAAAACTCTGTAAATATATTAAAAACCACTAAATTGTAGATTTGAAAGGAGAGAATTTTACGGTATACAATTATATCTTAATAAAGTTTTAAAAAAATATTAGCTTAATAAGGGGCACCTGTTTAGCTCAGTCGGTAGAGCATGAGACTGTTGATCTCAGGGTCATAAGTTCAAGCCCCACTTTGGGTGCAGAGAGTTTACTTTAAAAAATAGCTTAAAAAAGTCAGCAAGGAAGTTAAAGAGTCACTTAAAACCACTTTCCAAGTCCATTCTACTCTTTAAAAAAAAATACAGCCAGTGTACGGACTCACTGCGAAAAGACAATAATGAGGTAAAAGAATAGGCATTTTCCATGATTTTTCTGTTATACCAAGTGACTACTGAAAGGTTGATTAAAGGTCAAGAGAGCACTGTATTTCTAGAAATATTTTTTAAACTGCTTGAAATCCCAGACAATAAGTGTTGATTGTACCAGCAGACCAGCACAGATGGATATGAAAAAGTGCCGTTGCAATGTCAACTCAATATTTGGAAATGTCTCTGTAGAACAGTGATTTCTTCTTCTTGTGTTTAGCCTTTTCCCCAACTAGAAGCAACTATGAGAGCTGTTCAGTAACTTCTGTCATGGGTGTGGCTGTGAGAGCCACAGGAACTGAAGGGGAAGTGCTGATGGAAGGGCACGCGAGTCCGCCAAGCTACTGCTGATCCAGACTAGTGTCTCTGACCAGATGGGTCAACCCAGACATTCCAAAATGTCGTGTATCTATTTGTCCCCAGAATTCACATTTCTTTATTTTTAAATGTTTATTTATTTTGAGAGAGGGAAAGAGCACATGAGCAGGGGAGGGGCAGAGAGGGAGAGAGAATCCCAAGCAGGCTCTGTGCTGTCAGCACAGAGCCCGATGTGGGGCTCAAACTCATGAATCATGGGATCATGACCTGAACTGAAACCAAGAGCTGGATGCTTAACTGACTGAGCCACCAAGGTGCCCCAGGACTGTCATCTCTTCAACTGCCGAATTCAAGGTATTGAAAAGATAAAGAAGCTGACTGAGTATACCTCAGAAAAGGTGCTTTTACCTGGATGGTAAATTGTACTTTCTAGTTTACACCGCACACTCACAGCTATTACCGTACTGGAGCCTCTTGACACACCTTGGTTTTGTAGAATTCGTTCCCTTTTCTATATTGTGCAGATGCGGAAATAATCTCAGGGGGTGTAACTCACTTAGGGTCCCATGTCTAATAGTGTCTTAGCTCCAAATTGGACCTTTGTTACCGAGTCCTAGCCGAGGTTGCTTTCACTGCACGGTGCTCCTGCCACCCATCAGGGCCTCGTTAATAAGCCCTGCAGAACTACTTTGGTGACCAAGTTGCTTCTGATCTTCTGGCATCACAAGTCTTGATAGAGCACTCATGCTCTCAGGCTCCAGTGATCCCACTTCCTACCTTGATCTCTTTGCATGGTATATAATGTCTCCAAATGTTTATTGTGTTTTGCATTATGTCTCCTACTATTAGGATCTCCTGTCTACTTAGTACTTGCATCTTCATCCTTCCTCTCCCCATGGGAGACATCAAAGCCGAGGAGTTAAAAGCATCGACTTTGAAGTCAGGACACAAATTTGATAGCCTGGTTTTGTCACTTAATTAACTCTGTGAACTTGAACACATGACTTAACCTAGTTGGGGCTCACCTTTCTTTCTTTCTTTTTTTAAAAAGTTTATTTATTTTTGAGAGAGAGAGAGAGCATGTGCAAGTGAGTGGGAGAGGGGCAGAGAGCGAGAAAGGGAGAGGAAGAATCCCAAGCAGGCTCCATACTGCCAGCACAGAGCCTGATGTAGGGTTTGAACCCAAGAACTATGAGCTCATAACCTGAGCCAGAATGAAGAGTTGGACGCTTAACCGACTGAGCCACCGAGGCACAGGACTTGGTTTTGTTACATGTAACATGGAGAAAGGAATGCAAGTCCCTATCAGATGTTGTCATATTTAAATGTAGGGTGGCAGTCTAATTCATCATCCAAGTCACCACAGAGGGCCCCAGGTGCAAATGACATGGCTGGACATACGGTGCCCGACCTGGACGAAATAGTGCATGAATGGGTCTCGTGCACTACCTGGCTCATACCCAGGCTCACACAGGCTGTTCTCTCTGATTCAGACACTCTTCCCCTGACTCTTCCTCAGCTGACCCCTTCTTATTCTTCAGGTCACAGTTTCAGTGCCACTTGTTCAGTGAATCTGTCCCTGACCACCCTATCTAGATCATTCTTTACTCTCATAGAACTTACGCAATTTGCATCTATGCATGTACTTCTGTATTTGTTGCTTGCCTCTTCTCCCGTTTCTGCCGGAAGCTCCATTAGGGCGGAGATCCCAAGTTTGTCATTCACCACTGTAGTCCCAGAAGCTAGCTTAATGCTTGGTAGGTGTTCAGATCATTTATAAAATGGATGAATGAATGTGTGATGATTAACTCCTTTTCCGTATACTAGTGGTTCTCAGTTAGGGTGATTTTACCCCCCAGGGAACATTTGGCAATGTCTTGGAGACATGTGGGGATATCACAGCTGGAAGGGGGGTGCTCCTGGCATCTAGAGGGTGCAGGCCAGTATGCTGTCGAGCATCTTACACAGTGCGCAGGACAGCTTCCCACAACCAAGAGTTACCCAACCCAAAGTGTCAATAGTGATGAGGTTGAGGAAGCCTATCCTATCCTTAGTCACCCTGGGTGGGTGCCAAAATAATGCCTGTGCTGGAAGTTATTTGCATTTTTTAATGTTTATTTTTATTTTTGAGAGAGAGAGAGAGACAGAGACAGAGAGAGAACAGGAGCAGGGGAGAGGCAGAGAGAGGAGATACAGAATGTGAAGCAGGCTCCAGGCTCTGAGCTTTCAGCACAGAGCCTGATGCAGGGCTCGAACCGATGAACCGTGAGATCAGGACCTGAGCTAAAGTCAGATGCTTAACCGACTGAGCTGACTGAACCACCCAGGCATCCCAGTTATTTGCGTTTTAATCTTAAAGATGCATATCATTAAAATGGTGAAAGAAATCAATTAGACTCATGCCTCAAGAATTAAGCAGTAGATGGCACTAGAAGACACTGTAATTTACTCCTAAATTTCTTCATTAGGTAAGTCTTTATGATTTATAATTTATCATAGCTAATTTAACTTCTTTCCTACACAGACCTACTTTTGTACTAAACTAGCTGTATTCAAATTATATAGCCGTATTTCTGCCATTCAGTTCCACACACACTCAGCTGGTGCCTAATATGTGCAAGAACTCTGCTGTGTGTAGAGATAAGTAAGCCACTCATAGGCTTTGTCCTCAATAAGCTTACACTCCTTAAATGATCCCATATGATAAGCATATCATTCTGGCAGTCTCAGACCATTGCTCGGAACAATATATCATTATTCAGGATTTTCTATGTGCTAGGGAGGTATGTCACCATAGTAGTGTGATGCATGGCATTGATAGGCATAAATGAAAAGAAAACCTTGTTTGGCCTTCTAGAACGTTCCCAAGACTTATCAGACATCTATAGTTTTTATTTCCGCAGAAAAGAACACCCGCATTCTTTTCATGCTAGGGTAAACAACGGATCTGTGCTTCCGCTCAGTTAAAAGCACAGATGTCCTAGGAAACATTTCAACTGTTATGGATGAATTTTTGCTACAGGAAACCCAGCAGACCAACTTCTTCTTGAACTTATCAAGTGCCACTTGTGTGTCAGGCACTGTACTAAGCACTGGGGCTAAGAAGATGAATAAAGCAGTTTCTAGAGAGGAAGAAGCGCTCAGAATGTTCCCTATCTCAGCAGACGGCATCTTTCATTCAGTTGTGCAGGCCACAAACCTGAGAATGATTCCTTTTTAAGTAGCCTCTACACCCAACATGGGGCTCTAACTCATGACCCTGAGATCCAGACTCACGTGCTCCACCACCTGAGCCAGTGAAGTGCCCTGGGAACCATTCTTGACTTTTTTCTTTCCCTCCTGTGTCCAGTCCATCAGCACCTGGTGTTGACCATATCTGACATGTGTCCATTTCTGATACAACCACCTCTACCACCCTGGTCCAAACCATCATTAGCTCTTTCCTGGGCTCTGGGAACAGCCTTGTACCTGGCCTCCTTTCTTCTACTCTCTTGATATTGGTTTCTCCACTTAACAAGGGTCACCCTTGTAAACGGAAAGCCTCATTTGCCATCTGGCTACTATCTTCCCCCTGTAATGAAAATAAAATATAAACTTAACATGGTCAGGCTTATGCTCGTCTCTCCAACCACCTCTCCTACTACTTCCACTGTCCCGTTTCCTACAGCTCTAAGAGCAGCCTCACAGCAGCTGGCATCATCAGTTGGTATTAACTGAGCACCTTGGGGGAATAATTCAGTTAGATGCTGGCCCCACCCTGAAAGGGTTGAACATTTGTCAGAGGTGGGGGTAGGTCAGGCGTACATAGCAATGGGGTGAACTGGGTCAGTAAGTGCTTTCTCACGATGCGAGGAAGACACCCTGGAGGAAAAAAATTGCTCTGTCTTGGAAAATAAAGGGGGCTGCGACAAAGTAGATTTGAAGATAGAAGGATAAATTAACTTGAATATGAACAGAAGTAAAAGGAAGAATGACAAATGAAGACTTCAGGGTGTTCCCTAAGGCTGTGACCGAGAGATGTATTGTACAGGCAGATATAAGGGTTGCAAGGAGGTATAGGCGTTTTTTTAACATCTGCTTGGCTGTTTCTTTCCAGCAAAATACTGGAAACAATATCTAAAACCTATCTACTGTGTGCCTCATATCAGGCATTGTCCTAGTTACTTTATGTATATTATATATTAGCTCCTTTGCTTCCTAGACCACTGATAGGGCATTGGCGGCACAATCCCTTTGGGAAACACAGGAAACTGAGACACAAAGAAGTTACATTACAGGCCAAATGTTATACAGCAAATAAGTGGCATTTGAGTCTAGGTCGATCTGCTTCCAAAATCCGTTTTTTCCTACAGACATATACTAGGTCCCTATTGTTAAACTGTTAAATAACATAATTCCCCCCTCTCCCCCTGCAATATCACTAGTTGCATGGTGAAAGTCCCCAAAGTGACTAGGTAAATGCAAAGTACTTTTTGAAACCTTTGAATCTATGTTCAAATCACATCAGGTTTACTCAAAGAAGGTGTCTGTTTCGCCTCTGTGACTCTCCGGAAAAGCATTTTCTACCAATACAAATGTATTTAATCAGTTAAGACTGTTCCAAATGAACTCCTCATTTGCCTAAACATAAATTTTGTTTGGAAAACAGTTGCAAGCGTGGAGACAGCTTCAATATGAATTATGGCGCTTGGAGCGTTCGAGGAAGATTGATAGCGGCTGGACTCGGGATTAATGTCATATTTTTCTGCAGAAGAGCTTTAGTAAGTTTAGTTATGGCAGCATTTGAAGTCAGCTCAGTCAGTTGGGAATTTTAATTAAGTTCTGGGCAGCCACTAAGTATACCATATTCCGAGGCCATGTTTTCCAAGGAGCCATAGAAAATTGGGCATGTGTTCATGGACATAAATCATAGCTAGCAGGAAGGTTCAGAGGGTAGGAAGTTGGCTCGAAGTGATGTTCACAGAAACTTCCAGCCAACTTAGCCATCACATTTGCGTATTGGTTTCTACTTCTTTTAAAAGAATATTTGAGTTTTTTCTTTGGGTTTTGGAAAGCCACCTTATCACTTACAGTCCTACCTAGCTCAGGAATTCATTTTTTCAGAGCAGCAGTGCGTGTTCGTGATGCCCAAAGCTCACAGAAATCACCTACGTTTCTTTTTAGGGTGCAGTTATGTAGTTTAATTTTGGCTTTCTTTGTGAATATTTCTCCCTTCGTTAAATGTCTCCCCATCTCTCGGCGTGGCGATGAAGACAGCATTGGTGATGAAACCGTACAGGTAATGGGCAGGCTGTGGCTGCTTTCCGCCCCCGCCTTCAGCGTCCGTTACTTGTACTCGTGTCTGTCGTTAGGTCACTCTTGATGAAACTGCTTGTTTGGAAAATTGCTGTTCTCAAGTGGAAACTTCATAATTGTTCTGTTTTGAAGAAGATTTAAAACCTGTGCACTGCATAAAAAACAACTTTCAACTTGAGGAGAAGTTTGTGAAAACTAAGAATAAATATCTGGGGGCCCTTGGGTGGCTCAGTTGGTTAAGTGTCTGACTTCAGCTCAGGTCATGACCTCGAGGTTCGTGAGTTTGAGCCCCACATGGGGCTCTGTGCTGACAGCTCAGAGCCTGGAGCCTGCTTCAGATTCTGTGTCTCCCTCTCTCTCTCTGCCCCTCCCCCACTCACTCTCTCTCTCTCTTTCTCTTTCTCAAAAATAAACTTTTTTTTTTTTTTTAAAAAGAATATCTGTTTTTAAAATTCTTTTCCTTTCCTTCTAGAATCTTTATTTTGGGTAATGACAATACCATCTTTATGGTCACCCAGGCATCAAAGCTCCATCATTTGATTTCTGCCTTGTCCTCAAAACTTATATAGCTTTTGCTATAGGCTTTTTCTTTTTTCTTTTTTCTTTTTTTAACTGAAACATTTCTCTGACCCTCATTATTCCTTGCCTAATAATTAGAAAAATCTCAAAAAAAAAAAAAGAAAAAAGAAAAATATGTTAGTTTGTCAGCTTGACTCTACCCTTGCCCCCATTGCAATGATGTCTTTCTGTATCTGTTTCCCTTTCCTAGACCATTAGCTGCTTGACAGCGACGGTATCTCCTTAGAGCTGTGTCTTTGGCGCCTGCTACAGTGCCTGCCACCCAGCTGCAAATCATCACCATGTACTCAACAAATGGTGATTGAACGCCTACTCTGTTTGAAACCCTGGGAGTGTGTAAGCGAGTAAAACATACTGGGCATTGCCCTCATGCCACCAAAGACCTAGTGGGGAGAGACAGACTAGGGATAAGTAGGAAAGAAATAAAAATTAAGTTCTATTAAAAGAGCTTAAGAAAACAGTGGAAGGAATAGAGAAAAACAAGGGGTTGTCTGCTTTCGGTGGGGTTCACAGAAGCCTGATGGAAGAAATGAAGCAAGCCACATAATGAAAGGGCAAAGAGCATGACAGACCAAAGAAACAGCATGTGCAAAGGTCCTGAGGTGGGACCTTTGTTCTACTTGAAGAACCAAAAGAAAAGAAGCGTGGCTGAAGCCTAGTGTCACAAGGTGTGGTGGGAGACCTGTACCAAGGCCAGGCACTCACGAGTTTTCCAGGAACGGCGGAGGCTTTTAGGATGCGGATAAGAACCTCAGATAAGCATTTGGAAAGGATAAGTCATGCTGTTTTGTCGGGGGGGGGGGGGCACAAAGGGAGCGGAAGGCCAGCGGGTACTGTCCTCGAGATGCAGGTCAGAGTTGTTCTTGCATGAATAAATTGCCTCTTGTCTGCATATTTGTAATTACCTTTCATCTCTGTCATCCTAACTCACTTGTGCTCTAGATTGATTTTTCCGGTGAAGCTTTACTCACAGTTCTGTATTAAGCTTTTTCTAATACCTAAAAATTGCAGTGCAAACCCCTGGGTACGGAATTTAAGACTTCCTGTGACACTCTGCTGTGCAGGCTTACCTCCCATGTCTTTTCCCGCACGTGTCCTGTGCTCAGGCCAAACTGTGTTACTCATCAGGCCCCAAAGGCGCCCCTTTCTTCCCCGCGTCTGTGTATGGGACCGGGTGGTTCTGCCGGGAATGCTTTCTTCCTCATTTCTTTCTACGAAGCGTTTGTGCTTCCTTCGGGGACGGCTTCAGGTACTGACACCTGACACTTTTTCTGACACCAGGAAGCAGAAGTAGTGGCACTTACATTTGAATCTGTCCTGACAGCACGTTTTTTTTTTTTCTCTTTTTCTTACCTTGGTCTTTGTTCTCTTCGATCCATCTGTGTCATTCTTTTTTAAATCTACTAGCACCTTGACCACAGCTTGAGCTCAGATTTTATTGAAACTGGTGCATTTTTGTGTATCGTAAGCATCTAACAGAATACAGTGCATGTGCATTTAGTGCCCCATAGCTTGGTAGTTATTGCATCATTTTGAGATTGCTTTTAACAAAACAGGTTTGCTCTAGCGCGCTGTATTCTTGGATACATACTCAGTTTGAATCTTTGAACATCTGGTTCTCAGATATAACAATCTCATGTGCACGTGTTTGTGCCAGAACTTGCCGCTACTTCAGGAGAACAGTAAGCACTCGGCGTTTACCAATAAATCATAATCTTTAATTAATACTGAGATTTCCGAAGTGAACAGGTGAAAAGGGAAACCAAGAAGAAAGTAGCTGTGATAAAGAAGCCATGCGAGGGAGGAAATTATGTTGGGGTTGGTGTTACAGCAAGCAGATATGCCAGGAAAAGGCTGAGACGCGATTAGAATCTCAGATGTCAGAACGACACGCAGGCCACCAGCAGTAGGAGGTCAGCAATTGTGTAAGAGCGGCAGACGTTTGTTTGTCAGATGCTTGAATGATTCAGGAACAACATCTTCGTGTTGCCACATGTCTGGATTCCGCAGAGTGACTGGGATCGCAGATGAAGCACAGCCTCGACCTTGGACAGAGTTAGGTCCTACCTGGTACGTTTCTGATGGGAAAGAAGGGTCTAGAGTGTAGAACTGCTTCCAGTGCAATTACAGTACAGTCTGGTTCATAGCCTCTAGATCCCGGGAGAACTGGGTTCAAATCATGGTATTTGCCTTTTTTAGGTTGATGGCTATGGATAAACTGGTTTATCTCTGTAAGCCTCAGCTGTCTCATTGGGGAAATGACAGAAACAATACTCCTTACCACCCAGAGTTGCTGTCAGTTTCTCTCTCCCTCTCTTTGCCTTTCCAAGGAAACAAATGGAAATTTCCATCTGTGTGCACAGCCCATGGTGTGCTGTTGAGAAGTTACCACCGTTTTAAATATGCCCACAGCAAGAGGTCCCTGGGGACCAATGATCATTGTATTAAGATCTATACTAGATAATGGGGGAGTAAATATGATCCCTGCCACGGGATTTTCCCGTTCATCCTGTAGATAAGCAGCAGAGTGAGGGGACTTGTTTGCGACACCAGAAGGATCATTCTGAGGCTTTGGGGGTTAAGCATGGATGGAACTTGGGCAGTTCTGAAATTAGAAAGACTAGCTAATAGACTGTTGCCTGTTAACAGGTTATAGCGGAGGATGAAATTAGAAGAGATGAACAGGAGGCTTTTACCTTGTTTTCAAACCTAAATATTGCTTAACTTGTTACAAAGAAGTTTTTTTTTTATACTTACCGATAGTAACACGTTAGCTTTCATTTTGGCAAGAGGCGATGGTGTCCTAACCTGAGCTGGGGGCAGTGGCGGAGGCAATACAGGTATCACCTGCTTTTCAGAAGTTTGCTTTATGCACCTTCCTCAGAAACGAAACTCAGCATCTCAGCATCAAGCCACCAGAGCTTTGAACTGTGTCTGCGAGCATCCGTGCATTATCTCCCTTTCTTTTGTACGTCAGTCAGCAAGCCGTGTCCTAAGGTATCAGAAAAGCCCTAAGGGAGGTGATTTTTTTCAAGGGGTCTGAGAATGCTCAAAAATTTTTCCATGTAAATTAATGGTAACTGCCTCTTTGCTTTAGCCATTTTGGCTTAGGAAAGGTTTCATAGGAACGCTCTACTTTCAGATAGCAGTGGGAGGGAGGGGCCTGTAATTTCAAAATTGCTTAAGTAGAATTGGCAGGATGTAATTATTGAAAATTGGGTAGGATGGGCAGGAGAGGGCAGAGATCAGGATGATGTACAGGCTTCTTGCTGAGATAAGGAGATACTGGGAAGAAAATAAGTGAGAAGCGGAGGGAGGACAGATTTTCTGGGTAGTTTCAACGCCGTGAGTTTGAGGTGCACGTGGGTGATTTCGGTGGTCACGTCTAGCAGGAGGATGGCTGTGAGAGTCTGGAAATCAGGAGAGAGAAGTGGACAGGAGATTCACAGCTGATATGTATCAGCACAGGGAAGGTCCCAAGGCAGGGAACCTGTGCCACAGACTGCATGTTTGTGTGCCCCTCCCCCTTCCAGTTCTTATACTGAAGCCTGTCTCAGCCCATTAGGGCTTCTGTAACAAAATGCCAGAGACAGGGTAGTTTGTGAGCAACACAAGTATATTTCTTACCGTTCTGGAGGTGGGAAGTCCAAGATCGAAGCACCAGCACGATCGTGTTCTCGTGAGGGCCCACTTCCTGGTTCATAGCCACCATCTCTTTTGCTATGTCCTCACATAGTGGAAGGGGCCAGGAATCTCTCTGGAGCCTCGTTTAATTTTTTTTTTAATGTTTTTTATTTATTTTTGAGAGAGAGAGAGAGAGAGACAGAGCATGAGCAGGGGAGGGGCAGAGAGAGATGGAAATGCAGAATCTGAAGCCAGCTCCAGGCTCTGAGCTATTAGCACAGAGCTCGAAGTCGGGCTTGATCTTGTGAATGGTGAGATCATAACCTGAGCCAAAATCGGCCACTTAACTGCCTGAGCCACCCAGGCGCCCCAGAAGCCTCTTTTATAAGACACTGATCCTATTCATGAGGCTCCACCGTCATGCCTTAGCACCTCCCAAAGGCCCTCGCCTCCTAATACCACTACTTTTAGGGGTTGTGATTTCCACACATGAATTTTGGGGGGACACAAGCATTCAGATCGTAGGAAAATCTAATCTTCAGTGTGCTGGTATTTGGAGGTGGACCCCTGCTCAGTGATTAAATTCTAAAGGTGCAGCCCTCATGAATGAGATCATGCCTTTATAAAAGAAGTGCCAGACCTTTCATCATGGGAGGGCGTAGTGAGAAGGTGGCCATCTATGACCCAGTAAGCAGACGCTAAGTCTGCTGGCACCTCGAGCTTGGACTTCCCAAGCTTCTAGAACTATTGGAAATAAATGTTTGTTGTCTTAGCCACACAGTCTGTGATAATTTGTTATAGTGGCCCAGAGTAAGACATTCAGGGAAATTATACAGACTGAGCCCTCTGATTGAGCCGTGTGGTTGGTTTGGGATGCACAAAGGGGAAGGGGTAAGCAGGGACACTCTGCCTTCTCACCCCCGTGTCCCCCTGAGCCTGGAGTAACGCAAGCATGTCACATACAAAGAATGGATGTGTTACGCAATCAGTGAATGAAGGACTGCATGAATGGAAGCGTGCATATATGAGAATGAGAGAAATAAGGCCAAGGGGCAGGTATCAGCCTCGTGATGAAAGGTCTGATGGGCTAAAGCAAATTGGCATCGACTTTACCCCATAGCCCACTGGTTCTCAAAATTTACTGTGCATTTGAATGACCTTGGGAACTTGAAAAATACGGATTGCCATTCGCATCTTCTTTTTCAGAAGATTTCGAGTGAGATCCAAATCGCGTCAGATCAAATCCATGTATGTTTGATCAGCACACTAGACAGTTCTATTGCGGGCAATGCTGAGGCCCATTTTCAGAAACACTGGCCTGATCTAGGGTGCAAGAGGGTTAATCGTGAGAAGTTTTTCAAACCGGAAGTTCAGCTCTATCGATTTTTATAGTTTAGTGATACTGTCCCTGAGCTCCTGGGTTGCCTTATATGGTAGGGTAACTAGAGGCATAAAACACAGGCGTGGAGAGAGGACCAGGAAGTGGAAATCAGGTCATGCCATGCCCTAGTGTGTTACATTGGTATTTCTCATGGGCAGCCATCAGTTTAATAATTTTGCTTTTCGTAATTGCATTTTTTGGCAATTACATCATTTTACATTCATAAAATTTTAGTCTTCTACACAAAATTTTGGTTCACAAAAGCTGTACTTTCCTAGAAGATCTAAAATTTGAAAGAGAAGGGAACATCGTAAGTCAGATCTAGGACCCAAGGAAACAAACCAACAAAATATTTGGGCTCCCAAACAGAGAGACAGCAGGCAGTTAAGAGGCCTTTAGTAAAAGTGCTCTAGGAGCAGGGAAGCCGAGAGGAAGGGAACTGGGGATGGTCCTTCCAACAGTAACGAAGCGTGATTCAAAGACCCACTTCCCAGCGCAAGAAGTGAGACTTAAAACGCCAGGCTTCCCCGAGGGGCTGGGTGTTCTAAAGGCCGGAGGCTTCACCACTGATTGGTACAAGCTTTTAGAGATGAACTCAATGAACCTTTTTCTCTTGCCTTTTTGGTGGTCCGGGCTGGAAATGACCTTTTCAGAGAAACCGGAGAAGGAGCTACCGAGACAGTGTATGTCAGAAGGGCAGGTCAGCGAGGGCAGTGCGGGGCAGGGGAGGAGGAGGAAGCGTAGGCCACGGGGGACACTTGGCTTGCCCTTTGGGGACAGGAAGACAAAGAACAGGGAAATGACAGGAGTATCAGAAAATAGCGTGGGGGAAATGTCTTCTGGCAGAGGTCAAGACTTCGCTAACGCTTTCTGGTGCCAGAGTCTCTGTGTGTAGCCATTTTGGAACACGTTCCCAGCTCCGTGGCCCGGAAACGCTTTGGCTGCCGAGGCTGGAGTGTGGCGCAGGGTCAGTGTCCGTTGACAGTGCATCTTGCCTTAAATATTTCCTTCGTCACTTTCTACCCCCCAACCCTGCTCTGTTGATCCCCCCGTCCCCGATGTATTCTGTTTATCTTATATATCCCCTCCCTGGAGTGAGGATATATATATCCCCTCCCTTAGAGCAGGAATGTGTCCTGATTTAGTCAGTACTGTATCCCTGGCATCAAGAGCAGTACCTAACATATAGTAGCCACTCAGGAAATGTGTTTTCAGGAAATGAACGAACACATACTCTTTGGCGTTGAAGATGGTAGAGGTCAGTAACTCTAGGGGATGGCAGCTTCTAGGCTTATCTGTCTACCGCAAAGCTTACTGGGACAGGAGGGAGCCTTTCAAGAAGAAATGGAAAAGGGTACATTGGGATAGCAAGTCTAAAGAAGACAGCAGTAGAGGGGAGGTTGGTTGAGAACCTAAAAAAGGAAAATTTAGAAAATTGTTGAATCCAAGTATTCCTGGCTTTCCTCAACTTGGACTACAAAATAAGGTCTGTCAGAAATAGTGATGAGATTTGAGGGTAACTGGGTGGTATTAGGCCAAGAATCCAGGAGTGGCCTCATCCAGCTTATTGGCCCAGAATTCCTCCTTGCTATGAGATTCCTGAGAGACAGTCACACAAAAGGAAACGGGAAATCCAAAAGCAGGTGCCACTTTGGGATGATGTGAATGGCGCCGGATCAGCTCTCTAACTGGGGACCTCGCTGGTTAATGGTGCCTGTGGCTTATGCTCATGACCTAAAGAGCCTCTGTGGGAGACCAGTTAGAACTGGTTCTGCTTTGCTCTGAGTGGCCAGCAAGGGAGGTAGTCAGAGAGGTGGTATAAGCTCTGAACGTCCCCTTCCCTCATCCAGTCGCTCACGAAGTGTAAATACGGTGTTTGCACTCGCAAAGGAATAAGCATTACTGGTTGCTGGTTTACTGTGAGAATCTTATTTGACATCTTCTCCATTAGAGTGTAAGTTCCGTGAGGCTAGAGATGCTTTGTTGCTTTGTCACAGCACTTGCCTCGTTGCCGAGAGCACTGCCTGGCACACAGCTGGTGTTCGGTGGAGAGATGCCAGACGCATGAGCACATTTGCACTTTCCATCTTTTAAGGAGAGAGGAGAGATGTTGGATTCCCTTGAGGAAGGAACTTGAGTGCCAAAGGCCTACTCCCTCTGCCCCAGCCCCTAGCAGCTGCTGCGTGTGTTGGAGGGAAAGCATCTGAGGAGCTCCTAGGGAGTACGAAGAGGTGATGGGCCGCAGGGACGGCAAGAGCATTTAAGTGGTAGATGCCATGAAATTAGCGCTTGGATTCTATCGGAGGTTCAAGAGAGGCATGGGTAAATATTGAAATTCCTCTTTGGGATGTATGTCTATTAATTGAAACATCGCTCCAGACAAGAGCCACAAAAGCCCCAGCTTTATCACACGTGTGCCAAGCCTGGGACTCCGTGAGACACTAAAGGATGCTGTCATCTAAACTCCTGAAACTGAGTGGCCGGGCTGATTGGCCAAGATGCTGAAATGGGAAGGCCAATGATCACCCGGAGAGAAACTGAGAGGAGGCTATAAAATCAACGGTGGAAAACAGGAACGTTGCAGCCGGGTGGGTCTGCATGTGATGCCCAGCAGTGGGAACGCTGGCGTTTTGTCTGTTCGGTTTAGACAAGCGTCTCATGTATCTCAGGTGGGTGGCTTGAGGCCTAGGCAAACAGCTCTACAGGAAGCCTTCCTTCGGAGGAAGGGTCCACCCCTTGGCGTGACGGGTTTCACTGATACTGGATTTGGAAGGCTTTTCCAGTTGCCAGTAATCCAGCTATGCATCCTTGAAGGGAACTGTGAACTTCATAACCAAGGAAGACCATTGTGAATGTCCGCTCCTGGGGACCGAGATGGCTTCTTCCAGATGGTGTCACCAGGGGCTGAGCATGGTCACACAGAGGGGTCCTTATAGCTTCTGTGCGAGGGGACGGGGGGGATTGTGGCTTCTGTGCAAGGAGACGGGGGGGGAGGTATCGTGGCTTCTATGTGAGGAGACGGGGGGCGGGGGGGGATCAAGGTCTCCAGGCCTGTTCCACTGGTGCCCATTCCTCACTCAGTTTACTATTGATGACGTGATGTGGGAGAGAAGAAAAAGAGGTTAAGGTGGCCATTGATTCCCCGAGGGTCCAGGCCCAGCTCAGTTTACCAGTCAGCAAGTATGGATGGAGGAGAGTGAAGGAAGAAAACCACATCCACGCATCTAGCTTTCTAACACGGTGACCTGGGCCGTTATTAACGATGGCCTCTTCAGTGTTTCCCACCTTGACATAATCTGATTAGCAACTCATTTTTTGTGTAGAGAAGCTATGAGAAAGTAGGGAAGTTTTCGCTCTCCTTGGTCTAAGTTACAATTCACTTAACACTTTCTGGCAACAGAGTCTAAGAATGTTAGAGAGTCATGTATGTATTTTGTAATGTTTATTTATTTTGAGAGAAAGAGTGAGAGAGAGAGAGAGCGCACATGAGCAGGGAGGGGCAGAGAGACAAAGAGAAAGAGAATCCCAAGCAAGCTCCTCACTGTCAGCAGGGAGCCTGACGTGGGGCTTGAACTCACACACCGTGGGATAATGACCTGAGCTGAAATCAAGAGTTGGACACACTTAACCAACTAAGCCACCCAGGCCCTCTGGAGAGTCATGTTTTTTAAATTCAAATTTGGATACTATGAATTTCCATAAAATTGTCCTGAAATAATTCTCTTAAAACAAGTCCTCCTGTTATCTGGAGGAGCCCATGGTTCTGCTTCACATGTATCTGCAGACCTGGCTGGGAGCTGCAGGTCACCGTGCCTCGTCCCGTCGTCCCGGCCTGTTTTCTTGTTTCTCTCCTGCTCGGGTTCCCACGTGTCCATGTCAGAGCCACGAGCTTCACCTCCATCACTGTCCATCATGAGAATATGAGTGCCCATAGGAAATGTACCGTTTCTAGTTGCTCCAAAGGTTCCCAAGTTTAAGGGTGCCAGGGCGTTGCTATGGAAAGACCTCTGAGGCGAGGGCTCCGATTCTGGGCCTCCTTTTGGCCTTTGGGTAGTGAAATGGCTCAGCTCCTGAGCTTGTATCACTGTGTCTCCCCAAAGAGTACTGTAAACTTCTGTCCAGGATCTCAGTCCTTTCCCAGAGCCTAAGAGAGTAGTGGCTCATGAAAACCAGATCACTATGACCTTAGCGCAACCAACCGCGGAAGCCAGGGCTGAGTGGGGAAATACTTGTCGTGAGTTTGTTCTGCAAGGGGAGGCATTTGGGTTTTAGGAGCATTGCTCTTCTAGGATCTGAAGACCTGCAAAGGCTTCAGTTCCGTGATACTCAGTAACCCAAGCAGGGGGTTTTTAGGACCTGCGCCAGAGGCAGGGGAAATGGAGAACGGATGAATTCAAGAAAAAATGTAGAAGAGAACGCAAGGGACTTGAAGCAGACTACATGTGGTGAGCAGGGATGAAGAAAGCCAAAGAGGGCTCAGTTTTATTCAAGAATGATGGAGAACGATGGCCCCGAGCCATCCAGGCTCCATCTGCCGTCTCCTTCTCAATCGTGTCTTACACGTTATGACTTTTCACCTATGCATCCCGTATTCCAGTGAAATTAAATTCTTTTCTGCCTCTTACATGCCTTCCCACTTTCCCTTTTATACGCCTTTGCTAAATGAAAGCCTCCACTTGAAATTGCTTGCTGCCAGCCTTATGTTCCAAACCCCACCGTTAGGACCAAACTCCTGTATTTATTGTGTTTATGGAAGCAGGATAGTAGAGTTATGTAGAGCTGAGACTCAGAAGAAAGACTGTCTGAGTTCAGCTCTTGGCTCTGATACTTAAGAGCGTGTGACCTTGAGACATGACTCAACCTATCTGTGGTTCAGTTTCCCAGTCTCTGAAGTGGAGATAAGTAAGGTACTGACCTCGCTGTGCTGCAGAGAAGATGAAATGAGAATATCTATGGAAAGCATCTGGGACAGTGCGGTTATTAGTCGATTCATTATTACTGAGCCATGATTATGCAACAGACATTAAGATTTTTCCCTCTCCTGAGCAGAACAGGCACAATAAGGAGCCTTTACATTTTTACCTTGTGCTAGCATTCTTTACGTCAAGCCTTCCCTCCCCAACTAGACCGCAGACTCCTTGAGAGTGGCCACTGTGGTTTACTGTATTTTACGTTTCCTAAGCAACGAGCAGGCAACCCTGCCAAGAGTAGGTGTGCTGTAATGAGGAAAGGGGGGGGAAGTAGTGAGTGGGTGGTGGGCGGGGCATGTGACCCTGGGACCTGGGTGCACTGAGGCGTGAGGTCACTAAGCAGAAGATCTATCGCGAGGGCGCTTGGCAACTCAGTCACACAACAAGGTGCTGCCGTGTGGCAGTCAATCTGCGGCAAGGGAGCGACCTGAGTCTACATTTCCAGACTGAGAAGACGGTGGTGGGTTTCGTGGCAACACCTTTCTTGTCCATGGTTCAGAAGCCCTCTTGGGACTGAGGTGGTGCCGAGCCCAGTTTAGCACACAGGTTCCCGTCGTGAAGGCTTGTGGAGCAAAGGCTCCTGGCATGCTTTGCGCAGTTCTCTGCTCAGAAATCTTTCACCCCCACCCCAAATAAACGGTGGCGGGTCCCTTTAAGGGCTTCTCTCACAGGGGCTTCAGGGCATCTGTGTAAAGTCAACAAACGGAAGTTGTGGTGGACAAACTCAGTACACAGGCTTCTAGGATGTAGGAGCAAGGGGCAGAGTGGTCAGAGATAGGACGTTGTTACTGGCACACATTTCATACACAGTACACACTGGTTACAGGTGCACAGCTTTGGGGGTTCGGGTCCTCAAAGAGGATTTTTTTTCATACCAGCCTGCATACTTTTTTAAGAGAAACACATTCTTTGTGCAAAGAATCGGGAGTTATGCATGAATAAATAGGCATAGGTTATGCATTCTTTGACATGTACATTTTTTTTTATCACCAGTGTGGTTTTTTTTTTTTTCTTTTTTCTTCATAAAGACTATGGTGCCGATTTTACTAATTCTCTCTTTTTCTTATTCTGTGTATTAAGGGATTCTGGGGGAAAAAATTAAGCTTCCAGTAAACCCTGATTTAAAATGTCATTTAAAGGTGTGGGAAAGCCCTGCTTACTGCGTTATTAAATCTTTTCCTGCCTAATACTGGGAACCGACAGAAAAAATATTCTGTTTGTTCAGACTTAAGGAAGAAAGAGGTGGAAATTCGAGTACTCACAGTTCCTTGTATTCCAAAGCTTCAGATTCTCTGTATATTATGTAAGCTTCAGATTCTTTGTATATTTGTTTTCATTGTGAGTTACATAAGTTTAAAAATGAGGGGAGATGGTATCACTTATCTTTTATTCATTGTTGATTTATGATTTGGAAGCCTTCAACTGGATATAAAAGCAATTACTTCTCCTTGCATTAATTTTATCCCCTGTTTTATTATGAAGGGGCACAGAATTTGCCACCCCGAAATATGTCTCTTGGGCAGCAGGATTACTTTAGGCTGATTAGTTTTGAAAAAACCACAGATCTAGGAAAAGCTCTGAAAACCAAGTCCAAGTTACCCTTTTGTAGGGGACATTTACATTTAAAAAGGAAATCTCCATCTGTAAGGGTGTCTCCACTCAGCACCGGGAAGAGGAGGGTGACTGAGTCTTTGGAAACTCTTATCAATGGAGAAGGCAGCGACTTAAATCTGCAGAACAGTGGGAGCCTGACTTAGTGTGCTTTGCCTGGTCACCCCCCCAAACTGGCTTTCCCCCCTTCCCACTCCAAAATCTTTCATTCCTCTCTCTGAAGATGGTATTTAAGGTGGGGGTTTGGGTCATTTCCCGAGGTTTACTCCGTTTCCCTGCTTGGCTGGCATGGAGAGTGGAGGTATGCACGTTGATACACTTCTATTTACTTTTCTCCGCCTAATCTGTCTTTTAATGTTTTTTTAAAAATTTATTTATAGGAGACAGAGAGAGAGAGACAGCGTGAGCAGAGGAGGGTCAGAGAGAGAGGGAGTCACAGACTGAAACTGGCTCCAGGCTCTGAGCTGGCAGTCAGCACAGAGCCTGACGCGGGGCTCGAACCCATGAACCGCGAGATAGTGACCTGAGCGAAAGTCGGACGCTTAACCGACCAAGCCACCCAGGCGTCCCTAATCTGTCTTATTACGGGGGGATGTGTCAGCCAAAAATCTAGAAGGGTAGAGGGAGGTGGGTTTTCTTCTGCCACATTCTTTGGAACATATAAAAAACAGATCTTAGAAGGGCACCTGGGTGGCTCAGGCGGTTAAGCATCGACCCTTGATTTGGTCCTAGGTCATGATCTCATGGTTCGTGAGTTCGAGCCCTGCGTCAACAGGCCTTAGAAAATTGGTATCTTGCTGTTTTGTTTCTCCAATTTTTCCAGGTTTAAAGGAATGTGTATGTTATCAGTGATGTGTAAATGTGGTATTTTTTTTTTTTTTTTTGGTAACTTTCCCCTTAAATATGTACGTATGGCCACCTGGGAAAACCCAGATCCTGATTTTGTTTTCTGTCCCCCCCTCTGTCGGATTGCATGGTGGACGTGAGAAGTGAGGAGATGATTTCATTTTCAGAACTACCAGATAAGAGCTGAGCTGTCTAGTTAACAGTAGGTTTACAACCTATTGGAAATATGTACGATCCCCACCTCCCCCAGTGGAGTCCCAGACCCTTAGACACTTCACTTCTTGGTTCCCCCCACCCCACTTTGCGGACTTATTTTTGCAAGCTTTGCAATGAGCATAAACCACAGAACAGAGGGAGGAGGGACAAAGTCTGTGTGTCACCTCAGGGAATATACGTTTGTTCCAAACAGACTACCATTTGTCTTACATGCACGTAGGTGACTTCCAGGTAAAGCTAGAACCTCCGTAGTGCTCAGCCAATGAGGAGCCAGGGGAGGGACTTGCATGCTAGGAGATAAATTGTCTGCTGTAACTGCCCCGACTGTGCCTGTCCATCGGACACCTGCTCTTGCAAGAACCTTGATTAAAGCCTCGCTTCCCTGTGCTCTGAGGCTCCGTGTCCCTCCTTTGACTGGGTCAGTGGGCTTATTATTTCTCACAGTGGATATTGCTGCATCCTGCCGTCCCACCAAGGCTAAAGCTGAAGTGCACTGCGAGTCAGTTAAGCCACTTGCACACATGAGGTCGTGGCCCTGGGGGACATGCGGGGATTTCCTCTGGACTGACCAAATTTTGCAAAACTACAATTTAAAAAATGTATGCGTGTGTTGGGACAGGTTTTTGTGTCCCATCGGCCCCCTTTGCTCCTGTGTTTCCCCATTTCCAGTAGAAAGGGTTTTTGTTTTAAGCATAATAACACCTTAAAATTAGATTGCACAAGGTGGTGACTCTGCATGAGATAGGTTGATCCTGTAATGTTCCGGTCTGTGACTTACAAGGCAGTACCTCAGCTATAAGCCTGGACTCTGGAAGCAGACTGCAGAGGTTTGAGTCTTGGCACCAGAATGCCCTAGCTGTGTGAGCCATTTCATCTCTCTGGCTCAGTTCTTTTGTAATCTGTAAGAGGGGAAAGATAATTGCACTTAACTTGGGGGGTTGTTGTGAGGGACAAATGTATATCTAAAGTAATTGGGCAGTGCCTGGCACGTAGTGTGTTCTCAAAGTCCTAAGCCGACCCTGGCGTGGGCCATAACATGGTAAGGAGCCACATCTCCCCTGAGGAAGTTGGGAATGAGGGTCCCCTGGCTTTGACCTTGCTGGAGTGGGATTCAAGGAAGAAGGGGGTGGTAAAAAGGAGAAGATAGGGGCTTACTCGGGGAAGAAAGAGCACTTCTTTTGCTTGCTGAAGATGTCTTCGTTTTGAGTGCAAGGCCACCAGGTGGGAAATGGAAAGCAAAGTTTTGCATCATCCTTTAGTCGGTGACTATGGTTCTGTTCTACTTATAGTAAGTGTTCTCTCTCAAGTAATAGCCCACATCTGAATACACTTCTAGACCTAGCGGTGTGGCGATACAAAAGATCTATGCTTCGCTTTTGAGAGCCAGACACATGCTAATAGAAGCAGTTCGAATACTGGAGTATTGGAATGTTCAGGCTATTTTGATAGTTTATGGAAACCATGAGAAAAGATACTTGAAACTGAGACCATGCCACAATATCTTGGCTGTGATTCTTGTCAGATCTCAGTAAGGAGTGTTCTGCAGACACCTGGCATATGTGACTTGCTCCAGTGTGCTGGGAAGCTCCCTGTGGAGATGTACAAAAATGCCTCTAGTTTTTGCGAAGTTGCTGATGTGTAGGCATAAAAAAGAAAAATAAAAAAGCCACTCTTTACTCACTTGGCTCCGTTATGAGATTAGGTCAAGCTTTATTGCTCGGTGTACACTTAGGTGGAAGGTTTACTTAAGTTATGTGAATGATTCCCTTATAGCCAAGGTAGAACACTTTGGTGATTTATTAGTGAATTGTGAGAAAGCTGTCTTGTATGAAGAAAGATGGCTGGTTTTAATAGAATGACATCTGAGAGAACAGTCTGGAAAACAGAATAATTGAAGAATCTCCTGACTCCTCGATACGTTGCTCATTAATGCATGCTTGTATCTTTCGGTTCCCACATGACCGTGAGCTTTGGAATGCTATACAGAATAGTCAAACATGAAGGAAATGAATCTAAAATTATGTCCATCTTTGTAAATGTCAAAATAGGACATTGAACATTTTGATTAATTAAAAAGTCTATATCTTCTAAGTGAATATTAAAAGCTGTTTATAAATTGAAAGAGTTCTTGAGAACTACAGAAGAAGGTAGTGGAGAAGACCAGGCAAAAAATGTGCTTGGTAATCATGGAACATCAGAGCAAAGGAACATGGGAGTCTATCCAATCTAGCCTCCTCAGTTCTTAGAAGCACCTGATGCCCCGATACTTAAAAGCATCATGTTCATGTTTAGCACAGCTACTTGCTCGTACTAATCAGGCCTGGCACGCATACCTACCAGGGTTCAGGCGACACATTCCTTCTAAGCCACTATAGCTGTAAGAGCACTGGCTGGGTATGTTGGTGAAAAACAGTAAGAAGCCAACCCTTTCTGGCACTCCTGGAGTCACACTCGGTAAATGGCCTCCAGAAGTGTCCTGCATGCGTTTAGGATAGATTTGATTGGATGGTTTTCTGTAAGTTTCTTTATGTTACAGCTTCACACATGGAGGCTGATTTTGCTCAGGATGCTTTTAACGCACCAGCAGTCATGACAGAGGTTCATGGTGACCCAGTTTCTGGCCGTACTCAAGGGAGTTAGGGGGATAGTGGGGTCTGGTGGTGCCGGAAGGAAAGGCTGTTGTTCTAAAACCGACTTTAGGACTTCATTCGCTAGACATTGCAGTATCTTTTCCGTCAAAGAATCTATGTGGGGAGTCTGTCCCGAAGGACTTATACTCCATATCGCATTCCACCTTATTGGAAGGGGGCCGCAAGATCCTTCTGGGATTATTAAAAACGTCCAGGAGAGTGTGACACAGTGAATGCTCTGTAAATGTTGGCTGTTAGCTGTCCATGATTCTACTGTGGTGCTATAACACTTCTCCACTGTGATTCCTTCCCAGGGCGTTCGAAAACACCTTGTTTCCGAAATGGTAGGGTAACCTAAGCTTATAAACTGAAGTTGAGAATGTCAGCAACGAATGGCTTCTCTCAGATGCTGCAGCTCAACACCCTCCTCTGCAGAAGTGAAAAGAGAGGTGGCAGATGGAGAGGGACAGAATCCAGGTCGCTCCCGGAGCTGGTGGTGGCATGCTGTGACTCCCCTGTAATTGTGGTCATATTTCTCAATACTACCGGAGAGTGGCTGGGGTGAAAATCCATACTTCATCTTAAAAGAGGGAAAATACGTTTTGTCAAAGGGTAGTGAATATTTGTATCCTATGCCTGATGGATTCTGGGAGCAGCAGCAATGTCAGCAGGCTTTGACATGAGCTGTTGGGATCCTAGAGTCAAAGGATGGGGGTGAGGCAAATGTCAAAACGAGATAAGCTTCTAGCATAGACCTTCCCTAGGATCTGTGATACGCTTGTCTGGCCTTTGGGAATCTTCCGGAGAAGTTTGGATGGTTACACTAATGAAAATTGTGGGGCTTTTTATTTTTTTTATTGTGGGGCTTTTTAAAAGTGTTAGAAACCCAGTAAAGCTTCCCACCTCAAGACGGGCTAACTAGTTAAATATTTTTTCTCCTTCTCCCTGAATAAAAAATGCTGAACCGGCAGAACTTTTTATTTTTTTAATTTTTTTTTTTAACTGCTGGACAATGATTATTTCAGAAAATGTATTATTGGACGGTTTGAGGATCATGATTAGGGAATGTGGACGGAATTAATGGTTGCTGGTGGGCAGCTGTCTCATCGGTTTCTTCCCTGGGAATGAAAGTCTTTCTGAAAGAGACTTACTCAAGGATAACCGAATAATCTGAAGGGTGATCACACTCGCTTCCTGCGGCATGACAATATAGATGAGGCGATACGTCCTTTTCCCAATCCACTCCATATTTCATGTCCTATTATTCTGCTTCTCATACAAGCTCAGGTTCACAATCGTTTGATCTTGATTTTCAAGGTCCTTCTCAGTCGGACTGTAGACGGCCTCTCATGATGTCTCTTCACCCTCTCCCCAAACCTCTGTGATAGCCAGCAGTCCCACAGAATCATTTTCCTTCTCTCTAACAAGCATGCCTTTGTCTTCCAGGCCATGTCACCTGCTCTTTTCTCCAGCTGCACACTGTCTTCTTTGTCCTTTCTATTCCTTCTCCAAGGGCTGCCTCACCTGTTTTCTTCTACGTGAAGATTTACCCGAAATGAATAGCAGCTACCATTTATTTCATACCCACTCTGTGCTGGGCATTGGTAAGAGTTTTTGTTTTTGATTTTGTTTTTGCAACATCACACAGCTTCTAAGTGGATGAACCAGAATTCAGACTGCGTCCTTTCTGCCTCCAAAGCTCTGGGTCTTGACCCCCGGGCCCGTTACATATATACACCTGCTTTGTCCTCCCTCAGCCGAGTGGCTGACTGACTTCCTCTGCGTGTGTACAGCCCTTTAGTCATTTCATTTTCATGCCACTTCTCTTTGCGGGTTGTTTACATATCTGTCTCTCCTGCTCAGCTGTGAATTTCTCTCAAACGCCAAGTCGGCATCATGTACCCCCCCCCCCCCCCCCCCACCTGTAAGTGTACCGGCCACTGACTAGATGCTCAGTAAACATTTGCTTCTCTGACGGTTGCAAGTGATGTAGTCTGTAATATCTCCGCCCAGAGGGACTTCTTGTGTGTCTGGGGAGACTAAACATACTAATGTGGACACAATTTAAAAAGGGAAATCTGTGCTCCATCACTAAACATATGCAAAGCCCTAAAGGGGATATCAGTGTTTGTGTGCCTTCGTGCGCGTTCTCCTGCCTCAGGATGGGTAGAGAGGAGAGCCCATCCGGGAGCCGTGGGTGTTGCTTCTCGTAGCACAAGTGTGGCTACGGCCAGTGTGACAGCTGGGGACACAGGGCATCGCCGTGGGGCTCCTCACAAAGGCACCCACACAGGCCAGCCTGGTCAGAGGGAACAAGGCTTGGTGACAAGAAGTGTGCACTCTGGGATCAGCGTGCCTCAGTTTGAATCCTAGCTCTGACTCCTACCAATGTTATGATCCTGTGATCTCACTTTGCCCCTCACTGTCCCTACCAGTATGGCAGGATAATACTAAAACCTAGTCCATAGCCTTGTTGAGAAGGTTCAACAGGTATATAGACGGAAAACACATACAACAGTGCCTGGGACGGGTAAGCGCTCAGCACGCATTTATTTGTATTACTCAGCCTGAGTTTCTTCCACCTCCATTCTTGTGAGGAATTGCGGGTTTCAAAAGTGTCTAATGAAGTCAAGTTTGGCAAGGGTCAGTAATATTGCTTTCTTACTTTTTTTCTAAATTGATATTGACTAAATCATGAGCAAGTGACACCCACCACAGTGAAATCACAATGTGAATAATTGACTTTGATCTTAATAAAGTTTTGAGCTAGAAAGGATTTAAGGGCTCATTTAATAATATCTCTTCTTTTTACCAATGAGGAAAGCAAGGTCCAGAGAAGTCAAGTGGCTTGCTCAAGGTCACACAGGAAATTGATGGGATTAGAACTAGATAAGAGTCCATCATTTATTAAAAGAGAGATAAAAGATATGCAAACAAATTCTCATGCACAAAGTGACACTAATTTAGTTATGTTTACAGTAGTCACAGCAGAGAATTGTGGCCCTGAGAATGAAGACCTAGCATTCTGCAAGAACTACCCTCTCTTAGAACTGTTTGAATTTCATGTCAGTTAAACAACTTTCCTGAGTGATAGTTCACAATTCAGCTCTTGGGTCTCAGCAGGGGGGGAATTTGTGTCAAACAATGGCATTATTATTGTGAGTTGTCCTAAATATTCTGGTTTTGTTACTGCTGTTACATTAGGGCTCAGGATTATTTATACAAACTAGATTGGGGTAAGTGGTTTATTTAAATAGGATACGCTAAAAACAGACATTTTAGGAAATCCTAGACCGGAGAGTAAGAACACATGCATGCTATTTGAAAGGTCATTTGCTTGTAAAACAGTCAAGTGCTACTGAAAGTAAGGGCTTGGATTGTAAATTACTCACCCCCGAAGATACTATTCCGAAGCTTATCGTAATAATGCTAAATTCAATATTAAGATAATAGTGCAGCCTTTGTTGCCATGGAGATCGTGGGACTCCAGCGGGGTAAAGTAGACTGCTCTGTTAGCAACGTGGGAAATGCAGACTTCTGTACATACCATTTTGTGATGTAAGTTGGTTTTGGTAATTATAAAATGATCCATGCTTATACTGTTAAACCTATATAGAGTGTAAGGAAAGTAAAATTCATCTAGGATCTCAGCACCCAGAGGCAGCCCGTAGTGCTAGTTGAGTGTACTTTTCAACATCCTTTTTAGTACTTCCCACGTATCAGACAGGTACTGATCTAGGCCCAGGGAATATAGCCATAACCAAAGCAAAGATTCATGCATCATGGAACTTACACTCCAGTGATAGAAACAGTTAAAAACATTTGATAGTTAAGACATTCAGATTATTACAAGTGCTCTGAATGAACTAAACCGGGACCGAGGAAGAGAGCAGCGGGGTTCTCAAAATGGAGGGCGCAGCAGAATCACTTGAAGGGTTTGTTAAAACCCAGATTGCGGGCGCCCACCCTGAGTTTCTAATTCGGTAGGTTTGGGGTGATGCTCGTGCTGCTGGTGCACAGACCCGTTGTGAGAATCACCGGGCTCGGGAAGGGTGGTGACTGCGTGGTGGCGGCGTGGCGGTGGTTTTAGGCCCAGTAGTCCAAAAAGCACTGTGAAGACAGGATCTGACCATGAAGACAGGAGTAAGAAGGCAGACAAAGAACAGAGGGGAAGAAGAGGTTTCGGGTAGAGAGATAGGAAAGTAGAAGGATGTGAAGATTGGAAGGGGCGTGTCTGTTCCTGAGGAAGGGGAAGAAAGGAAGAAGGTGGGTGTGACCAAGGCCCCGCGTGTGAGTGAGGGATGGAATGAATGAGCAGTTTGGTCTATTTCAGGGTCATCTGTTCTGTTATCTTTCATCACTTGTTCCGTTTCCGATCAAATACTACAATGTTTTATCTCTGTAGGTAAATCTCTAGTTCTTAAAAAATACATGATTAAGAAACATGTGGGGCCTGTAATAACTAGTATTCATTTTAAACGTTTTTCAATTTATTTCCTAATTATGATCATAAAATTTCCAAATAACATAAATTCTTATCTTCTTTCCTAACACTGACACTTCTTTTAACTATTTCATGTGTTAATACCTTGATTATGTTTTCAGAGCAATATTTGTTCCCAATTTAATTTTTCAACATTGAGTATAATGTTCAAATCCAAAGAGAAAGTATATTTCTATATCTTGTTCTCTAATAACCATGCAGAATGAACATATAAAAGATGTTTAACCTCATGAATAAATAAAGTGATGCAAATTAAAACAATAACAAATACAGTTTTTCACCTATCATTTTGTAAAGATAAAAAAGATGAATATACCCAATTGCTGGCATAGTTATGAGAAAACAGATACTCATATTCTGAAAGTTTAATTTTGGTTTTCTCCTTAACTCAGTATTTATTCATTAGGGAGTTTTGTTTTTTCCCAGTTATGTTGGTAGGTTCTGTTTTAAAGGTGCTGTTTTTATGTTTACCACATTGTGGTTAAGGAATTTGGCCTGTTTTCCAGATTTACTGTGTTTTTTTTTTTTTTTTTTTTTTTTTTTGGTGGGGCCCGGTAAGTGATTTTTCATCTCATTATGTCACAGATGCCTTTATAAAAACATATTTATATTCCTATAAATACAACACCTAGATTTATTTTCTATAAAATTGGTCGACAGTGTTTGCTCTGTACTTGTTCATACATATTAATTGTATTATTTAGGTATTCAAGATCACAAGTCAGCAGATTATGGCTTCTGAGGTAAATCTGGATGGCCAGCTGTGTGTGGCAAATGCAGTTTGACGGGACCTCGGTTCTGCCCATTCATCTCTGTGTTATCCGAGGACCGCTTTCTCAGTACAGTGGCCGAGTTGCCTCGTTCCTGGAAAGCTTAAATTATTTGGTATTGGCCCTTTTACAGAAAAATACTGCTGACTGCTGTTCTACATCATTTCCGCCCCTTTGGTCTGATTATTTGTCAGAGGAGAGGTGTTTACAAAAAGCTCTAGTAATTATACTTTTGTCAGTTTCTCCCATTTCTATACAGATGCCAATGTCACACATTTGCCACGTAAAAAGCCATGGCTATGCTATCAAGTGACCGTGTTCCACATTGAACACTTTGTGTCTTGCAAATAATTTCGTTACTCCTATATGCGGTTTATGTTTGCTTGGTAAATCTTTGGCAGCCCGATTTATTTATTTGATATTTTTAACATTTATTCACTTTTGAGAGAGAGTGGATGAATGAGTGAGAGAGAGCACATGCTAGTGGGGGAGGGGCAGAGAAAGGGAGACACAGAATCCCAAGCAGGCTCCGGGCTCTGAGCTGTCAGCACACCCTGTCATGGGGCTCGAACTCATGAAGTCTGAGATCATGACCTGAGCTAAAATTGAATGCTTAACCAACCCAGCCATCCAGGTGCCCCTGAACATTTTAAATATTATTTTTTAGAATAACATTTTTAATTAGCTGAAAATTGTTTAGTGCATGGATATTGTTGATTACCTTCTTATTGTTATGTATTCAGATCGGTTCCAGTTTTTTGGCTATTGTAAATGGTGCTGTGATAAATATGTTTGTGTCTACATGTAGTTTGGAATTTAGCATTTCGTTTTTTATATTAATTCCTAGAAATAGAAACATGGATAGATAGGCAAAATTTAAATAAACAGGGGCAAACTACCTTTTTTAAAGTTTTTTTTTTTTTTTTATTTCTAGGAGAGAGAGAGAAACAGCGTGAGCAGGGGAGGGTCAGAGAGAGAGGGACTCACAGACTCTGAAACAGGCTTCAGGCTCTGAGCTGGCAGTCAGCACAGAGCCCGACGCGGGGCTTGAACCCACGAACCGTGAGATCATGACCTAAGCGAAAGTCAGACGCTTAACCGACTAAGCCACCCAGGCGCCCCACAAACTACCTTTTTTAAAGTTAACTCATAAACAGGTGCCATGGTGGCTTAGTTAAGTGTCAGACTCTTGACTCTGGCTCAGGTCATGATCTCATGGTTTGTGAGATTGAGCCCCCACTGGGCTCCGGGCTCCAGGCTCCATGATGACAGCGCAGAGTCAGCTTGGGATACTCTCTCTCTCTGTCTCTCTCTGTGTCTCTCTGTCTCTGCCCCTCCCCTGTTTGCATGCACACTCGCTCAAAATAAATAAACGAACTTTAACAAAGTTAACTCATAAAATTTATATGTGGAAAAATATATTTGTTAGCAACACAGGGCCTTCTCTTTGCGGACCCATGGTTGTATTTTCTTCTGCAAAACTAGGAAACTAGTTTTTGTTTGGTGGACACTGAGAATATTGTATTGAATCATATCGCTTCTTGATCTTGGCTGCTGTGAATTTTAGACACACCTAGTTATGGATTTCATAATATTTTATGTGTTACCCTCACTTCAGGCTTGACTTCAGCTTGCTTTACGACACAGTTAATTTTGTCTCAATTTATTTTTACATGTATTTGATATTGCTGTACTATATGCGTATTCGGAAATGTCGTTAATTCCCTTGGGAACATAATGAGGAATAAATACATAAGAAAGAAGTGAATGGCAGTTTTTATATGTGTAAAATCAGTGCATATTCATCATAAGGAATGATGAATGAGGAATTAGTACTATGATTTTCTTTACTATACTCAGACTGTCCTTTGTTTAGTGTGATTTTTGTTGGCTAATTCTCAGCCAGTTTCCAGTTTGCCATATCGTCTTTATATTGAAGTTTTTAGGCAGGCCAAGTTTATTAATATCTTGTCCTGTTAGGATTTATGGGAATAAATGGCATACAGTTGAGAATATGCTCTAAAAGTGTAAATAGTGAAACATGTTCATTTTTCTTTCTCTTGGCTGACTGTAGGTAATAAAATATTGAAAAATGCACAAATTTAAGCTGAGAAAAATGTTAACTGCCCGAATGTTAGTAGTTACTGATGAAATTGCATGTGTAATGGTGTCTGTCAAGAGGGTGATTCTGTAAAGGACAATTAGTCTCACCAGAAAACACTTATTGAAATTTATTTGTAGTGAAATGAACCTGAAAGTATCACATGAATTGTATTTGACAATTACATTTGATTAGAAGTTGCTGATCTGAAGAACAGGCAGATTATGGGTGTGGATTTAGCAGCAGTGATCACATGTTCATTGTCTGGCACTTTCCGGAAACAGAATTCCCTCAGGATAAGAAGAAACATATTTATCAAATTTAAGAAATGTATAGAGCAGATGAATGGGCCATCTTATGTACTGTATACACATCGACTGCTAGACTCATGAGCAAATCTGTGTCATATTTTGTGTTTTTTTATTAAAGTTTTTTTTAATGTTTATTTATTTTTGAGACAGAGAGACAGAGTACAAGTGGGGGAGGAGCAGAGAGAGAGGGAGACACAGAATCCGAGGCAGGCTCTAGGTTCTGAGCTGTCAGCACAGATCCCGACGTGGGTTCACACCCATGAACTGTGAGATCACGACCTGAGCTGAAGTTGGACGTTCAGCCCACTGAGCCACCCAGACGCCCCCATAGTTTGTGTTTAAAAAAATATGTTTCAATGTTTGTTTATTTTTCAGAGAGAGAGAGAGAGAGAGACAGAGAGAGAGAGAGAATCCGAAGCAGGCTCTAGGCTCTCGAAGCTGTCGGCACAGAGCCCAGTGCAGGGCTCGAACTCAGCCTGAACCATGAGATTATGACCTGAGCTGAAGTAGGAAGCTTAACTGACTGAGCCACCCAGGGTGCCCTACTGTTTCATACTTTGAAAGCATTACTTTTCACTGACTTTCCTCATTAAAGGACTTAGGGTTAAGACTCCTTTCTCCAACCCTGGGCGGACAACAAAATAGGAATGTGAAAGAACAACTTTGCCCATTTCTCCAAATAGTTATGAAAGGACAAGTTTGACAGTGAATTGAGTTCATAAATGTGAGAAGACAGCCTATCATTAGGTGCTTGGAACACCATAAACTCAAAACTGAGTGTAACACCCAAAACCAAGTGAACAATATCAAGCTCTCTGTGTGCTGGGAGACGGTAGCTTAATGGAGAAGGGCTTGGACTCTGGTTAATTGCCAGGCTCTGCCACTATTATCCTCTGAGACACTTTGGGGCAATTAACTTTTCTGAGTGCCGAGGTTTTTATTAAAACGAGTGTAGGGACACGTACCTGTAGGAGGAATGTCAGGATGACACTATTCGGTACCAGGCTTCCGTCTGTGCATGAAGCGTAACTGGAAACTTTGAGTGTAAGATAAATACAGCACGTGGCAAAAATATGTGGGGGGGGGGGATGGGCGGGCGTTCTCCGCGTTACCCCTCTCTCCCATATATCTGCCACTTAGACCTTTCTTGAGGTGCAGACAGTGGATCCAGTCCTACCGCTCACTTGAGGGCACAAGATCATGCAAAGCTCTCCTCTTCCTCCAATTTATCGTTTCCTCCGTGGCCCTGATCCCTGACTCATTCCCTTCCTCCACACGAGTACTCATTTTTAATCATTTGATACAACTCTTGTCTATATTTGTGAAATCTCGTATGGAGTGACGATTAATGCTATGTGTTACCTGACTAGGCTAAGCTCCCAAGAACTTAAGATTAGTTCTGGGCGCGCGTCTGAGGGGCCTCCAGCAGGGAGCGGCATTTCCATCGGAAAGATGAGTGTTCGAGTCTGCAGCCAGAGGGAAGGAGCTGCCCCCTGACCAGGGCCAGCAGGCGGCGTCCGATCCAGCGAGGACGTGGACGGACACAGAGGGCAGGAAAGGGCAAATGCCCGCGACGCCCAGCTTCTGCTCTCTGACCTAGGTGCCCCTGGGGCTCAGGCCTTCGGGCTTACACGGAGATGGACGCCCCTGGGCTGTCCCTTGCAGATCTTCAGACTCCCAGTGCATGAAGCCTCTGGCTCCCAGGTTCTCTGGTTTGTACACGGCAGATCTTGGGGCTTCTCAGCCTCCAGAAGCCCATGAGTCAATTCTTATACTAAATCTCTTCTTTTTTTTAAGTCTTTAAAATTGTATGTATTTTGAGAGAGACAGCGTGAGTAGGGGAGGGGCAGAGAAAGAGGGGGAGAGAGAGAGAGAGAGAGCAGCCTAGGCTCCGCACTGTCAGTGGGGAGTCGGATGCGGGGCTCAAACTCAGCACACCGCAAGATCATGATCTGAGCCGACATCAAGAGTCCGTTGCTTAACTGATGGAGCCACTCAGGCGCCCCGACTAAATCTCTTCTCATCGAGATTTCTGTATGTTCGGTTGGCTCTGGTGCTCTGGAAAACCGTAATACAAATGGCACTGTGCTATGTAACTTGCTTTGCTTTTAGTTTTTTTTTCATTGGACACTTTATTTCTGAGATCCACTCATGCTGCATGCGGGACTCGAAGTCACGAACCGTGAGATCATGACCTGAACCGAAGTCGGTCCCTTAACCAACCGAGCCACCCAGGTTCCCCAATCCTTGTATACTTTAAACATTCCTCATCCGTTTCTATGCTCCAAACATCTTATTTCAGTCTGTCACCCATCTGGTAAATTTGTCTTTGGTTCCCTTTATTGACCAGAAATCTCCCCCTTTTTGATGTAGTTCAAAAAAGAAAACATCATAAAAAGAAATTGAATTCCGGGGCGTCTGGGTGGCTCAGTCGGTTAAGCCTCTGACTCCTGCTCAGGTCATGATCTCATGGTTCGTGAGTTCAAGCCCCTCATCAGGTTCTGTGCTCACAGCTCAGAGCCTGGAGCCTGCTTCGGATTCTGTGTCTCCCTCTCTCTCTGCCCCTCCCCACTCGCACTGTCTCTCTCTCAAAAAAAAATAAACATAAAAAAAAGAGCCAGTTTTCTTAATAAGGCAACCTCCTTCTCCTTTTCATCCTTCTATCTGCTGAGCATTAGGATAACAAAAGAGTAATACTGTACTGTAAATAAATATATTGTGATTTCTGGGAAATATATATATGTATATATATATGCGCATATATATTTGGTCTTCCTCCACAGTTCCTGGCTCATAACTTCCAAAACCCTCGACGTTTCCTGAGTGACAAGGGCAATAGGAGTGTCTTTTGTCATAATATTTGGCCTCTTGTTTTCAGTTCCTGAACATGCTTTAGGGCTGTAACAGTGAAATGGGCGTCTTGTTATTCATAGTGGCCCTTTCCACCCTGACTGGGTTTTTGTTAATAAGATCAATTTTGGAAGGCACCCAGGCGTGGGGGCTGGTTGCCAGGAGCACCGACCATGACCAGCGGGTTGGAACATTTAGTCCCGCCCCCTGATTTCCAGGGAGGGGAGAGGGGCTAGAGGCTTAACCTGTCAGCAGCAGTCCGTGGTTTAATCAGTCAGGCCTGTGTAGTGAGGCTTCCATAGACACCCAAAAGGAAAGGAGTGGGCATTTCCGGGTTGGGGGGCCAGAACACTTCCGTGGGCCTCTATGCTAGGCCCCAAACTCGATGAGGGACGGAAGTTCCTTTGACTGGGACCTTGCCCTAGGTATCTTTATCTGGCTGTTGGTTCGTGTCCTTTGATATCCTTTGTCATAAATTAGTAGCCTGGTGAGTAAAGGAGTTTCTTGAGTTCTGTGAGCTCCTCTAGCTAACTAATCGAACCCGAAGAGGGAGTGATGGGAACCTTTGATTTATAGCCAGCTGGTCCGAAGCACAGTAGTGACGTGGTCTAGGGAGCAGCATCTGCCGTTGCAGGGGGTCTCTGGAACCTTCCATTGGTAGCTGGTCATTCAGAAGCATCATTATCAACCTGGGCTTGTGATTGGCCTCTGAGTCGAAGTTGTTTTTTGGGGGACTGAGTCCTTTACCTGTGCCGCCTGATGCTGTCTCCTGGTGGATCGTGTTAGAACTGAGCTGAATTTTTGGACACTAGCAGGGCGCCCAAGAATTGCTTGTTGATCGTGGGGAAACCTCCACAAACAAACTGGAGTTGGTCCAGGAACTCACCTGAGATGGTTAACAAAATAGAGTCACCTTGGCTGGCTCAGTTGGTAGAGCACATGACTCTTGATCTTGGGATTGTAAATTCAAGCCCCATTTTGGTTGTACAGATTACTTACAAATAAAATTTTTTTTAAAGATCAACAAAATATAGGATTAGTAAAGAGAAAGAAACGAGTTTCTTGATGCCTGCAGAAATTCTGCTAGAATTATTACTAGAATTGTATCGAATTCATAGATTATTTTGAGGGAGAATTATCGTAGTTACAATATTAAATCATCAAATCCATGAACACTGCATTTTCCTCCATTTGTTCACATCTTTTGTTTTTTAAAGATTTTATTTTGTAAAGAATAATCTCTACAGCCAACATGGGGCTCGAAACTCCAACGCCGAGTTCAAGACTCACATGGTGTACTGACTGAGCCAGCCAGGCACCTCTGCTCGGATCATTTGTAAGGTATTTTTGGAGTTGTGAGACTTTCTGAACATGAGTCTTAGGAAGTTACTGGGTTTTCAGTATATCTGTTACTGTTATGAATGGTGCCTTAATTTCTTTTTCTTTTTTTTTTTTACAAATAGTTTATTGTCAAATTAGTTTCCACGCCTTAATTTCTTACCATAATTTGTTTACTATTGCTGCTATAAAGGAAAATGATTCATTGGTATACATTAGTATTATATCTGGTAACCTTGCTGAAATCTCTTACTAGTTTTAATAAACTAAACTTACTGAGTGGTGTTTCTGTGTGGATCATCCTATCATGACAGACTATGACGGGTGTGTCCCTTCACTTAAAATCCATAAGCATCTCCTTTCTCTGACTGATGGCAAAGAACTGCCTTGCTGGGCTTTAAAGGAGCATTGACAGCGAGCTTCTTTTCTTACTTTAGATCCTGAAGTTAATGGCTAGTAAATAGAATGCTCACTAGAGGATTTGGGGAGTGTTTTTTTCCATCGAGAAAGTTCCTTTTTATTTTAACTTTAACTCTCTGAGTTTTTGCTTTCCTTCTAAAGTGCTGAACTTTATCAGGTATTACTTTAGGTCATGTTGAAATAATCCTGTAGGTTTTTGTGTTTTTTTTTTTTCTCTCTCCTTTGGTTCAGGATTTTAAATATATTGCTACAGTGTCTTCTGGCTTCCTTTTGTTTTGGATGATATTCATTCTTCATTTCTATCACTGTTTCTCTGTTTATCTCTTTATTCTAGTTGTTTTTAAGATTTGCTTTTTTTTGTCTTTACTTTTTAGCAGTTGGACTTTGGTGTGCTTTTTGATGTATTTTTCCTCTTTGGAGTTGACCAAGCTTCTTGGATCTGCAAGTGATATAAATAAATTGATTTTTTTCCTCTTTCCATTTCAGATATTATACTTTTCAGTTCTTATTTTGACACTTGGCAATGACCATCTAGTCTGAGTATTTTGTAGTTATCTTCTGTTTTCCTCTCACCTGGGGTCCACACCTGGCCCATGTGGAATACTGGGCAATTTTGGCAACCTAGTAGTGTAGGCTGATTCCAGTTCAAGAACATTCCACTGATTCTACCACGAAAGCAATTAGTGCATCTCTAGCCCTCTAGATCTCCAAGAACAGCAATTAGATCCTGCCCTTGGTGGTCCTCAACTGCAGGACACGCATGTCCCCCAGTTCTCTCCAGGCTTGAGACGGGGAACATGGCATTCTCCTACAAAGACGAGAGTGGGGAACGTCAGTCTGGCCAGACCTCTCTCCAAAGAAAGGTCTTCATTGTAAGAAGCCTAAGCTATATCTAGTTACACTGTGTGACCTGAGAGCTTGTTCCTTTTTATTGCTGATTAATATTCTATTGTGTGGTTATCCTGCGGTGTGTTTATCCATTCCGCTCTTGAAGGACATCATGGTGGCTACCAGTTCTGGGTAATGAAAAAAGCTCATAAAACATCGTGCAGCTTTTTGTGTTGACATAGTTTTCACCCCAACTGGGTAAATACCTAGGAGCGCAAATGCTGGACTGTCCGATCCGACTCTGTGTAGCTTTCTAAGAATCTGCCAAACTGTCTTCCAGAGGGGCTGGGCCACTGGCATTCCTGGGAGCTGTCAGTGGGGCTTGCGGTTGCACCATGTACTTCGCAACAGCTGGTGACGGTGAGCTTTGGTTCTGATGGCTAGCCGTTCTGACAGGTGTGCAGTGGTGCTGTTTGACTTTGCATTTCTCCAGTGACAGATGATAGTGAGCACCGTTCTGTAGGCTTTCCTTGCCATCTGTGTGTCTTTTTTGGGGAGGTGTCTTTGCCCTCCCTTTATTCATTTTTTGATTTTTTATAAATTTATTTATTTTGTGTGAGTGTGAGACAGAGAGAGCGGCGGGGCGCGTGGGGCGGTGGTACAGAGAGAGGGAGAGAGAGAGAGAATCCCAAGCAGGCTCTGGGCTGTCAGCATGGAGACCAACATGAGGTTCAGTATCACGAACAGTGAGCTGAGCTGGAACAAAGAGACACTGAACCAACTGAGCCACCCAGGTACCGCGCCCTTCCCTTCTTTAAATGTTTGTTTATTTTGAAAGACAGATGTCGGAGGCGGGCTCTGGCAGGTACAGGGGTCCCTGAAGGATGAACGGTGTCAGCGAGGGAGGGAGTGAGAGAGCCCCGATCACCAGGCAGGCATCTCTATCCTGTCGGGTTTTGGTGTCTTTATTTATAGGTCAGATGTTAACAGGGCATCAGGAAATGGAATTTTTACAGTGGATAGCTCTTTGTGATAAGATGTTTTTGGAAAATGTACAGAAACAGGTTTTACAGAAGTCTTCTTGAAGAACTGCACCAATTATAGTGAGGATGAGTAACTAAGAAAATAACAAGGTGTTCACATTTTAATAACGCTAAGATTAAGTCATAGGTTTGTAGATGCTCTTATCCATCCTCATCACAGCTGCCAGGGGAAGGGAAGGTGTTTGTGGAAAGTAGGCCTCAGGGAAGGGGCTGCTATACACCATCAGTTAGCAAAGGTCTCTGTAGTAACTTATCTTCTGCTCTTATCTGTTCCTTTTCTCTAAGTTAGGCTCTTTGTCTCCGGGCAAGACTTGATTTTCCAGTTATATTCTTTATGGCACCGGAGAGCCAACCATACCTTTATAGAGTTTAGCTCATTTCCAAATAGAATAGCTTCTTTGAGGGCATTTACCTTTGTGTCTAGTTTTATGATTTCTTGAATAGCTAGGGCATGAGAGACATTTTTGGCTAGTTGATTTACATGTTGAGCTGTATGAACATCCTGGACTAACACAATGGTAGAAACAGAATTGTACATGTAAAAGTCAATCTTTTATGAGTAAGGGTCATTAGCCTGTTCATAGCTCAAGGGAAAGTATGGAGGGAAACAGGACCTTCTGGAGACATGATGTCTGTTCCCATAATCAAAAGAAGAAGTTCCCACAATAAGTTCCTTCACAAGGTGCAATCATCATACCAGGGCCGGAATAAGGGGACAAGTCACTCCCGATATTAATCAACAAGGTACCCTAGGGGTCAGTGCTCAAGCAGAAATAATTGAGTGGGGGTGGATATCGGTCATCATCTGATTGGCAAGAGACCGTGCAAACTTGTTTAACCTCACCAGGAGTTTTCTCGACTAGTGGGCTCAGAATTGCTCCCAAAAGAGAGGGAGTGTGCATGAGCACAAAAGAGCATGAGTGGGGAAGGGACAGAAAGGGAGACAGAGGCCCACGCAGGCTCCACACTCATTCCAGCCCCACGTGGGACTCGGTACTGCCCCCTGGGATCACGATCTGAGCCGAAATCAAGAGTCGGACACTGAGCAACCCAGGGTCCCTAAATTTGTCTTCTTATTATAGAGTTTTAAGAGTCTTTGGATATTTTTGTTAAAAGTCTGTTATCAGATATGTGTTTTGGTAGTGCTTTCTGTAAGGCTGACCTGTCTTTTCATTCTTTTAACATCATCTTTTATACAGAAGGGTTTTTAAAAAATTTTTTTAATGTTTATTTATTTTTGAGGGAGAGAGAGAGAGGGCATGAGAGGAGGGGCAGAGAGAGAAGGAGACACAGAATCCGAAGTAGGCGCTAGACTCTAAGCTGCCAGCACAGAGCCCAATGTAGGGTTGGAACTCACAAGCCATGAGATCATGACCTGAGCCAAAGTCGGACGCTTAACTGACTGAACCACCCAGGTGCTCCAGATGATTTGTTTTTTTTTTTAAATGTTTATTTTTCTTGAGAGAGAGAGAGAGAGAGAGAGAGAATGTGCAAATGGGGCAGGGGCAGGCAGAGAGAGAGAGAGACAGACAGACAGACAGACAGAATCCCAAGCAGGTTTCCTGCCATCAGCATAGAGCATGATGCAGGGCTCAAACTCATGACCTGAAGTCTGAAGCTTTACCTACTGAGCCACCCAGGTGCCCGCAGAAGGTTTTTTTGTTTTTGTTTTTGTTTTTTAATATTTATTTATTTTTGAAAGAGAGAGAGAGACAGAGTAAGATGGGGGGAAGAGCAGAGAGAGAGAGGGAGACACAGAATCTGAAGCAGGCTCCAGGCTCCAAGCTGTCAGCACAGAGCCTGATGCGGGGCTTGAACCCACAAATTGTGTGAGATCATAACAAGAGCCGCAGTCGAATGCTTAAGGGACTGAGGCACCCAGGTGCCTTGAAGTTTTTTTTTTCTTTTCTTTAATTGTAATTAAGTCTAACTTACCTGATTTTCTTTCATCAATCATGCTTTATGTTTTGCGTCTGAAAACTCACTGCCCAACCCAAGGATATGTAGATTTTCTCCCATCTTTTTCTTGAAGTTTTATAGTTTCACATTTTAAAATTTATGTTTATGATTGATTCTGTGTTAATTTTGGGGTAGGGTATTGCATTTTTCACATTCTATTTTCCTTTCATTCAAATTAATACAATGAGCATCTGAAAGTGGACAATCACAGCTTTCGGCATGTATGACGATTTTCTTTTATCATTTTGAATAATGAGCTCTAGGCCTCTCATTACTCATCATTACGTATATCTTTTATTTCCACCTTTTTTTAAACCAATGATAATACATAAGTATTTTAAAAATAATTGCATAAACACTTCAGAACAAAGACGGTGATATTGAGCAAGAATTATTATTAGATGTCAACATCCCTATGCCACGGCTTGAAATTTTAACCCATTAGCTGAAATATGAAAATCTGAGTCTGGTGATTTCATTGCATAATGTCAGAAGTAGGGCTTTTCACTGATGGGCCTCAGTGGTGGCCCATGGTGTTTCAACAGGAAACCCCAGTGGTGAAAGTTGATCACATCCCCGAGCAAACTGAAATTTTGTATAATGTTGTGTGAGATCTAGAATTTATGACTCGAATAAAATAAGTTTTAATATAAAGTGCTTCCTTGTTCAAAAACGAATCTCAACATTGCTAACTTAAAGATCGCTTCAGAGCTATTCCAGAAATACTGTGATCCCATTTCTTTTCTCATTTTTGGTTGGTAATTCAGATAATACTTAGAGTAGGGATCTGATTGTGGTGCACTTGACAGTTGTATTACTGTATCTGAATTGATTAAGATTCATGCCATTCTTTTAATTTAAATGTTTCTATTCTCTAGTGTGGACACTGTTTTGATCCTCTCTCTTTGGTAAGTTATCTTTATTTCCCGTTCTGGTCCATAAAATTATGCTCTCTGAGTCTTCTGTTGTCTAAACTACTGTGATTCCAGTGCAGTGATTTGTTATTTCAAATGTTAAAGCTGGTGCCTCTTTTCTAGTAATTTCCATCCAATCATAAATCTGTACTGCCAATACTGTTTCTTTAAGCATTCACTTGAACCTGAGGTTAAATCTTACTTTTATAACTAGTCAGACTAATTGCCTTTTACCTTGGAAAACCTTTGTGATTCAATAAATGAGCTCAAATCCCACCAGTTATTATGTAATTTGGTTATTCATCAGAGTTAAATTGTCTTGTTCTTTCCACATTTTAGTTATATTTTTTCTTAACATTCTCCCTGAAAGTCACTGCAAAAGTGAGGAAATAATGATATTAAAAATTTTTAGATATTATGTGTGGATCTTATTACCTAAATTATAGGAGTCTTTTTTTTTTTTTTTTTTTACTGATGAAAGGATTATCACTTCACAATGTATTATTACAATGAATAAAATCTGGTAATGAAACAGCTGTCAAACTTAATTGAAATTCTATAAAAAAATTTCAGCTCTAAATTTCCTCTTTGATCCAAGTACTTTTCAACATTTGAAGTTATTTTGGGATTTTACTTTATTTTGTTTTATTGGAATGTACTGTCATTCATTACAATTTGTACTAAATCCACCCCTGTGGTATACTGTTTCCTTAGATTATATTAAGGACATATTTAGACTAAGAGAAAGTAAGAAAATAGGACATTCAGAAGTTGTGGAAAACTTGTTTCTTTCAAGTACTAAATCTTATAATTTCACAAAAGTCCCTGCATTTTCCTAAATGTGGCACTTGATATTGCCAACTTACTGTATCCATGATTGAGAAACATTGATAATGAGCCTAGAAATCAGGGGACGAAGACTATAGTCCTGTTTTGTTGCTTTTGAAGTCTGAGCGTGGGGCAAGTCTGTTCTCTTCTCTGGGCTGTTTTTCTTTGTTTTTGTTTTTAAAGTTTATTTATTTTTAGAGAGAGAGTGAGAGAGAACAAGGGAGGGAGAGAGAGGGAGGGAGAGAGAGAATCCAAGCAGGCTCCACGCTGATGTGGGGCTCGAACCCGTGAACTGTGAGATAAGGACCTGAGGTAAAATCAACAGTCGATGGTTAACCCACTGAGCCACCCAGGCATTCTTTTTTTTTTTTCTTTTCTTTTAATGTTTGTTTATTTTGAGAGAGAGTGAGAGAGCGAGCAGAGGAGGGGCAGAAAGTGAGGGAGAGAGAATCCCAAGCAGGCTCTGCTCTGTCAATGTGGAGCCTGGTGCAGGGCTCGAACCCACAAACCGGGAGATTATGCCTGAGCTGAAATCAAGAGTCAGACGCTTAACCGACTGAGCCACCCATGGACCCCTGGGCTAGTTTTCTAATAGGAAGAATGAAGAGGATTGTAAGTAGGTGGTTTCTAATGTTCTATTCAGGGTTTAAATTGTATTTGAATTTAAATCAGTCATAGGAGAAAGTTTTATTTTTCACAGAATTGTTTTGTATTTTTATAATGATAAAAATTCCCTAAAGCATTTCAATAAATAGTCTTGGTTGGAAGGCGTTAATGGACTTGTAACCGGAGACAGAGGCGCCCAGCATGCATGCGTGTTACCAGTAGTGTTCAGGCTTCAGGGACACGTTCCTTCTTAGGTCTTGTTCTTACAACAGAAGCTAACTGGTGAGGTTTTCCCGGGGGGTGATAGTGGGGTTCGTGGGGTCCGGAGCCTGTGGCCAAGAAAGAATTCTTGAAGACGTCTTTGGTGCCAAAAGGTGACTTTATTAAAGCCCGGGGACAGGACGCGTGGACAGGAAGAGCTGCCCGGGCCCTGAGGACAGACTGGTTAGATACTATGGAGCCGGGGGACGTAAAGTCCAGGGGAAGTTTCTGGTTTGATTTCCATCTGCTAAAGACTCCCCGGGTACTGGAGGCCTAGCTGTTGTCAAGGGGAGGTGGTCTTCCCTGTAGCAAAGCAGTAGCACGAAGACAGTAGGGAGTTCCAGGAGAAGAGCTGGACCCTGCCAGCGCCGAGGACCGCCAGTGCGCTGCAGGTGACAAGGAAACCGAGTTCTATCTGCCGGTTCCTTCTGCCTCTGTTTCCCGCGGCCAGTATGCAGGGTGATGGAGACTGAGGTCCCGCGGGACTGTGACCTCTATTCCCCTTTCCTTTGTTCTTGGGTGGCAAGGAGTCGCCGAGGAATGTCACACCTACCCCACCTGGGGTTGGCGGGGGTGGGGGGGGTAGGGGGGATGTTTGCAGCCTGTCCTCTTCCCTGATGCTCCCTCATCAGTAACTATGTTTCACTGACCTCAAAGTTTCTTCTTGTGTCACTGGCAACACCAAAGACAGAGCCTGCTTCATAACGCAGGGGCCATCTGAGCTATAAACGTGCCTAGGCGATGAGGGCGCGTGGGGCAAGCGGAGGGCAAAATACAGGCTGGCACCCCCCCCCGCCCCCGCCGGAACGTGTGATATTCCCGGGACACTCCCGGCTCCCCAAGAACAAAGGCAGGCGTTTACGTGCCTGCCATGGGACGTGGGAAACTAAGCAAGGGAAAACCTAAAGCCCCTTCCTGCCACAGCCCACTGACGCGTCCTTGGGACCTGAGACCGGAAGGGTGACTTCCCTCTAGGATCAGCTGCCTCGAGGACAAGGGCGACACTTTGCCGGGGGCAAAAGAGAGCCTTAGTGTAACCCTATCCCAACCCCGAGGATCCTGTACGTCTGCGTTATCTCCACCGCCCGAAGACACATGCCGGCAGTCCTACCCCGCGCTTATGCACCCCCCCCCCCCGCCCCCCTGCCAGATACATCTGAAGGGTCTCATGACTGAGGTCTTGTTAAATAGTAATAAATGGCGTTTCCCTCGCAACAGCCGCCCCTCAAGGGCCTGGAAACCTTGCTTCCAAATTTCCTTGGAGACTGACTATCGCTGAGCCCCGCCCAACCTGAGGGCAGATAATCAGTTACCCGTCACGGACCCCAGTGCGGCTCTTCCTGCCCACGCGTCCTGTCCCCGGGCTTTAATAAAAGTCACTTTTTGCACCAAAGACGTCTTCAAGAATTCCTTCTTGGCGGCTCTGGACCCCCCACCAACCCCCAAAATTTCATCATTAGGTAGAAAAGGCAAATCAATTAACTTCTCAAACCCTTTCTCTCAAATGGTATAATTGCAATAAGGCTTTCATGAAGAGGTGTCATTTTTTTTTTTTACTGGTGGCAAACACTAATTCTCTTGCCTTTCCTTGCATGCCAAGGTGTTATAAAATAGTATGATATTTGCAAAATTCGCATATTGCAATGAGGAATATTTCAATGCAAAAATACATATTTCTTAAATCTGTATTTCTATGTGCTAGGTATAACGGGTATAAAACAGGATACGGATATATTTTTACATTGGAAACGATAGATAGGGACTGATGGCTAAAATTAAAAGTTTTATTTCTTATAAGAATATTTAATGCGGCATAAGGAGATAAAAAATATGTACCAGCATTATTTAAATAAACTAAGATATTGTTGAGGGCAAGCCTGTATGAATGATTCTCAAAATCTGGCAATGGAAAAGGTGTGCAAGCCAGAATTTTGTTCACAGTCTAGATGCATTATTTGTGCCACATGAGATTTATTTTATCTTATTCTCTGGAAAGATGTTGATAGTAATGACGTTCTTTGGAAAAATTAAAAAACGATGATATTGTAGGTGGGCAGGGCAAGCTGCCCCAAGAGGGGCCAATTTGGCATAAAGACTATTTCAAGTTAAAAGTAATCAAAACCCAGCAGATGTAGGAAAAGCTCTCGGCCTCCCCCACGACTGCTGAAATTTACATTGGAAAGGACAGCCTGTAACAGGAAGAGAGCTATTAACAGAGGCTCTCCTTTACCTAAAGAACTAATCTACCTAATAACTTTGGTTTTTCAAACATCTCCTTTCACCTTCCTGCTAATGGCCTTCTTCCCGTGTGTGTCCTCAGACCCCTCCTCCTGTCTTTAGCTTCTGTAAGCTTCATGTTGCTCATGGTCTTTGGAATCTCATGTCTCTGGATTCCCTGTCTGCACGCCTATTAAATTAGATTTTTCCTGTGAATCTTTCTCATGTCAATTTGATTCTAAGTCCAGTTAGAAGGGCTATAGGGCAGAGGAAGTTCTTCCCAACTATATTTCTGGATCTGTTCCCAAATGGAATATCTTGATGAAGTACATATCAGATTTTTTCTTAAAACTATTCAAATATAAAATGGGAATGATGCCATCAAAGCAATTAAGTTTAATTCTAGGCATGGTACAAGATGCATTAGAGCGTAGATCCTTTTTTTAAAAAATTGTTTAATGTTTATTTTTGAGACAGAGAGAGATAGAGCATGAGTGAGGGAGGGGCAGAGAGAGAGGGAGACACAGAATCTGAAGCAGGGCTCTGAGCTGTCAGCACAGAGCCCGATGGCAGACTCAAACCCACGAACCTTGAGATCATGACCTGAGCCGAAGTCGGAAGCTTAACTGACTGAGCCACCCGGGCACCCCAGAGCATAGATCCTTAAATGAGGAACAAATTGTATCTTTGGTAGAAAATAATTATTTCGAATTTATGCTATTCAGGTATTTGGTACGAACAATGGCTTGCTATGAGTTAATAAAGGCTTACAAACATATTTTTGAAGGATTGAAAATATTAAAAAATTAGATGAAAATTTAATTGAAAGAAAGTACATAGGAAATAAACAAGAAAAGTTGGCATTCCATTATAGATAGCACAGAGAACAAGGAAATGAACATGTTTGCAATTCTATGCAGAAGGTTCAGGTAAAAATAATAAGTTCTCTGGAAGTGTTTATATGATTATTGGGTCCATTTGGATAATCTGGGATAATCCCCTTACTTTATGGTTCATAACCTTAATTATATTTGCAAACCTTTTTGCCCTTGAAGGCAGTATATTCACAAATTACAGGGATTAGGGCATGGACATCTTTGAAAAACCTTTCTGTCAACCACAGGAGAGGTGACCTGTTAGAAAAAGTTGTACTAATGCATATTCCTCCCTACTAACGTGTGGGAGAACGTTTCACCACATGCTGACTGGCATCCACAATCATTATTTTTTAACCACTACTAATTTAATCACTACTCAGAAAAATCCTGTCTTTGCTTTAATTTGTTTATTCAACCGCGGGGGTAGGGTGGATCCTTTTCCATATATTTATGGATATTCCAGATATTTATGGATAGATAACTCGTAGCTTCATTTGTGAATGGTTATTCATTTTCTTTGCCCATTCATTGATTGGGTTTTTGAGTATTTTTAATAGTGTGTATAAACTTATGAATATAAATTCACCTTCAATGTGTATGGTTTATGAAAAAGACTAAAAAATTGGACATACAAGAAATACTCAAAAAGCTAAAATTTACTGATGATCCCATTGTCTAGGGATATTTGGTATATGTACATGTGTCTTAATTTCCTGACAGTTGATAGCACACTATGTCAATTAGCATCCTGCAAATGAAATTATAGCAATCGTTTCCTACGGGAAAATTTTTTTAGGGAAAATTTGTTCATAAACATACCAGTTGCATAATACTGTATCGTGTGGATGTCATAAATTGAAATATTAACCATTTACCATATATACAAGGCAAAGTTTTCACTAGTTTTCAGTTTTGCCTTTGGAGTTTGGTCTTTCTCTTTGACAGTCACATGTTTTGAGTTTATCCCTTTATAAAGTTCCCATTTTTACGACTTTGCCGTTTCTTGCATTGGAAGTTCCCCCAAATGTAAGATAAATGTTCACCACTTTTTCAAAAAATATATGATTTAAAAGTATTTCACACTAAAATTCCTCTGGAAGTTATATTTGAACATATTGTGAGGTAGAGTTTTTAATTTATTTCCGCTCGCATTCCCCATTCCAATAACTAAAGAGACTCATTACCATTTGAAAATATTTTTTCTTTATGTTAACTTATGATACTTTTATCATGTAGTAAAAGCTGCCATAAATATTAGCATGTAGTTTTTGGCTGTATATCCTCTCCGATAAAAATGTTGATTCCTGTGCCATTTCTATATTGCCTTGTTCATCTTTATAATATGGTTTGATATCTGCAAATATATAAAATTAAAAATATTAGCTGTTTCTCTCAAGTTATCTTTCCTGTTTTTCTCTAGAATTATTTGAAAATTTATCTATATAAGTTATGTAGATATTTTCATTGAATTTATATCAAATACATACATTTATTTGGGAGGAATTGCTTTGTGATATTTATATCTTTGTCCATAATCATGGGATCACTTCATTTATACAGATTTTCAAAAATTTACTTCTTAAAGTTTGTACATTCTTTTGTAGAGACTACACTTGTGAAGATCATTCTTAGGTGCTTTGTCTTTTAATTAATGAATTTTAATTATGAATCAGATATTCTCCGTATTATTTATAATTCATCTATTTCTATACACAGGAGCACTATTAATTTTTGAGCTTTTAATTTAATGTCCAATTGAAAACTTTTCTTATTTATGGTAGCTTTTCATTTTGTTTCTTTTTGGTAAATTTCTGGCTCTCTGACTACATCATTTGCAGTAATGATACAATTTTCTTCCTTTCCGGTGATACTTTTTATTTCTGTTTTAATAGATTGGCTAGAACTTCCAAAGTAATCTTCATGTTAAATAGTAATGGTGATAGTATTTTTGCCGCCTTCTTGATTTCAATGGGTTGAACTCCACTCTTTGACCATTAAGAATAATGTGACTCTTTTGTCCAAAATAACTCCTTTGTGAGAATTGGAATTTCTTGCATTTCTTTTCCTCTTCTTTCTGTCTTTCTCGCTTTCTGAGTCTTTGAAAATACAACCTGGCATTGTGGAATCCATTTTTGCAACTTAACTCTTAGTTTTGTTTGGTTTTCACAATATCATTTTCTTATTTTAAATTAAAAGAAAATTAATTTAGTAATCACACCAAAAGCAATTATTTAAAGTATATATTTACAGTTATTTAGAGTATATATTTATAGAGCAGCCTGTTCTTTCAAAATTTTCCAAAACTGCCTTGAATTTTAATTGTTTATCTCTTGATATTTTCTCTTTTTTGTTTCTAGCATACATTTGCAAGTAGTTTTATTTGGGAAGACATTCAATATTTTATTCATGAAGAGTGCCAAGTGGGCATAACTGCTGAGTGATAGCTTGCTTACAGATGTAGTCACACGTGAGCAACACTTTCTCTGAATAAAACTGTCACAGAGTTTGATTCCATGTACTTTAGGATTTGTGTGGTAGAAGAGCCTGGGGTCAACCTGCATCAGTCTCTTGTAGGCTTTTCTTCTCCCTTTGTGTTTCCTTAATGGATATTCATGGGATTCTTTCTTTGAAATTGAAGTCTAGCAATTCCACTAAGGAAAAAATATACAATAAGATAAACGTAGGGTATGCAATTAATTTTATTCATTTTCCTTAATACATTTTGAGCACTTTCCATTGGCAGGAAAAAGGTCTTTGTCTATTAACTTTGCTTATTAACTTTGTCCTCTCTGTTTGATTCCTTCTTTCAAAATCACCAGTTATCTGTAGGTTGCGTCTTTGGCATGAATATGTCTTCCACATTGGTCATGTACTTATCGTAGAATTTTTATCGTTTTATCCCTTCCCTTCATGAACTGGAAGAAATTGTTCAAGTTGACCGATGCTGAGAGAATGTAAGTCATTTGCACAGATTCATAGAGATGGTACATTTCAACTCCATAGTCCGTGTTCCAAAGCGGTTCATCATCTGGTTTCTCCAGGGTGAGTCAGGTGTTCATTTGTTCATTATAGTTTTTCATTTGGCCATTGTGGTTTCCATCTTTTTCCTTATTTCAGGTTATCCCTCATTTCTAATGTTTGATCTTGTACAGAAGAGGCATCCTCCTCCAGAGTCTTGTGAAGAAGATGGATTATTTTTAGGAACAATAGCTTTCTTGTGCCTTCTACTGTTAGCAAGAAACTGTATTTTTAAAAAGTTTTAAGAAGTCATTACTGACCAAAAGAAATGTTAAAGAAATGAGCCTTTATGTTTCAAAGTAACTACTATAGGATGTCTTACTTATAGGAGTACTTAATTTAATTTTATTTTTTTAATAGTTTATTGTCAAGTTGATTTCCATATAACACCCAGTGCTCATCCCCACAAGTGCCCTCCTCCATGCCCATCACCCCCTTCCCCTCCCCCCCAAACCCATCAGTCCTCAGTTTGTTCTCAGCATTCAGGAGTACTTAATTTTAAAAAGTAGCTAGTTCGCTACCGCTCTGATCATCAGATCTTGGTAACTCCATCTGTTTACTCAAAAAGACATATTGTACACCCATCAGCCATTATCTTCAGCAGTGGGAAAAAAGACATTTTCACTAGAATGTAATAAGATAATAAATTGTGCTTTGTCAGTTGTCTAGGAACTTTGGCTAAAACCCTAAAGCTGAGAACAATAGTGCTAGACACAGTCATTCATGACATACTAAAAACTAGTGAAATTGGTCCAGCGACCTCTTCTCCATCTTTCCTATATAAGAGAAATAATTAACATTTTAAATGGGATCGTTGAAGAGAACTGTTAGGAATAGCAACTAGAGTGGCTTTTATTTTCAAAAAAATTTTTAAGTTTATTTATTTATGGAGGGAGAGAGTAGAGAGAGAGAAGGAGAGGGAGAATCCCTGACGTGGGGCTCAATCTTATGAACTGTGAAATCATGACCTGAGCCAAAATCAAGAGTCAGATTCTTAACTAACTGGTACTCTGGTACCCTTAGAATGGCTTTTAAAAAACTCTCCTCTAAACTTGAGTTGGGGGGGACTCCTAGGTGGCTCAGTTGGTTGAGGGTCTGACTCTTATTTTTGGCTCAGGTCATGATTCTGTGTCATGGGATCATGCTCTAAGCTTAGTGTGGAGCCTGCTTAAGATTCTCTCTCTTCTCCCTCTGCCTGCCCTTCTCCCCTGCTCCCATGTACTCTTTCTCTCTCTCTCTCAAATAAAAGAAAATGAATTAAAAACAAACAACTTGAGTTGGAAGAGGGTTTCTTAAGAAACCACTTGTACAGATTGGTTATGTCTGTAAAAGAAGACTGGCATTATATTCTCTGGATGTAACTTTATGTTCTTCCTGAACTTGGGCACAAATTTTGGGGAGAAATTCATTTGCCCAAATCATGATCCCACTCAGATGGAGTACAGTGAAAGAGTTCTTAGAGGAATTGGACATTGTCTTCTGGAGTTTGGGGGGCATACACAAACATAGAAATCAAGAGTTGATTTAGTAGCTCCAAATGGCAGTGCAAGGAGAAAGATCAGCGGTTGGCCAGACTACAGTTTGATCTTTTGGTGTGTTAAAATGAGTGATTTTCCTTTGGGTCAGGTGGACAGCTCAGAAGGTCGTCTGCTTGAGTTGTCTTGAGGTCCAGATGGGACCACGCCCAAGAGAGTTGCTTACTGGAGTGAAAGGACCCAAACAGGGGAAGCCATAGGTCTTCTGCCCTCCTAGGAGCGTATAGGGTGTTGCAAGAAGTCATCCAAAGAATGCATTGCATGAATGAAAGAATCCATTATGGAGGTCAATGGCCAGTGCTCTGAAGAATGACTAATGTGCCACACACACACACAAAAAGCTAGTATGTGGCCACATATTATAAAATGGAATCCTAGAGGCTGGATTTATTTATTTTTTTCTTTTCTTTTTTTTAATAGTTTATTTTCAAGTTGGTTTCCATATAATACCCAGTGCTTATCCCCACAAATGCCCTCCTCCATGCCCATCACCCCCCTTCCCCTCCCCCCAATACCCATCAGTCCTTAGTTTGTTCTCAGCATTCAAGAATCTCTCATGGTTTGTACAGGCTGGATTTATAAATACATCAGCTGGGGCACCTGGGTGGCTCAGTTGGTTGGGTGCCCGACTTTGGTTCAGGTCATGATCTCACAGTTCATGGGTTTGAGCCCTGTGTCAGGTTCTGTGCTGACAGCTCAGAGCCTGGAGCCTGATTCAGATTCTATGTTTCTCTCTGTCTGCACCTCCCCTGCTTGTGCTCTCTCTCTCTTTCTTTCAAAAATAAATAAATGTTAAAAAAAATACAGCAGCCAATGCAAGGTATGCTCCTCCTCTTCTTCTAATTCCCCTAATCCTTGCCCAACCCTGAGGAGTCTGTTATTGATTGCTTTGTAACAAATAATCCTCCACTGTAATGTCTTAGATACAATAAAAATTAATCTCACAGTTTTTATGGGTCAGCAATTCAGAAGTGGCTAAGGAAGGCAGGTCGGGCTAAAGATCTTTCAGGAAGTTGCATTGCAGATGTTGGCTGGGGATGCAGCCATCTGAAGGCTTGAGCGGGGCTGGAGGATTCACTTCTAAGATAGCACGTTCACTTGGCTTTTGGTAGGAAGCTTCAGGTTTTTGTTGACTTTTGGAGGGAGGGCTCATTTCCTTTTCTATATGAACCTCTTCATAAGGCTCCTCAAGGGTCTTCCCTTCATGGCAGCTGGTTTTCTAAAGAGCATGTCATCTAATAGAACAGGAAGGATTGCCGCAGCACCTTCCGTGCCTAACTCTGAAATAGCACTGCGTCACTTGTGCAAAGTGCTGCCACTCAGGTCGGCCATATTCAGTGTGCGAAGGGACTACAAGAACAAGGTGAATCCCAGGGGGTGTGAATTATTTGAGGTCCTTTTAAGGCTGGCCACCTCTGGCTAGCAAGAGTGGTGGAGTTGAGGGAAGAAGGAAAGAGGAGGCCAGCCCCTGCTCACCCCCTCATCTTCGTGGCAGATCCCACGGCCTCATTCAGGAGAGCAGGAGGTGCTTTGAATCAGACTTCAGGCTGAAAGTGAGTCATAATTACTGAGTGTAGAGCCCTCATAAGTCCCGGTTTGCCTAGGAGAGTCCCTGTTTACTCCTGAACCCTGGTATCCAGTCTGACTTGATATTTTTCCTGAACATTTAACTTTTAATGAAGTATTAATATTAGTAGTTCCACTCAAATATGTCAGGGCAGCTTTGGCCGATCTGCAATTTCCATTTCCATTTTGTGACTAAGTCTCATCTTGCAGTGGGTTAGAGGCTTGTGTAGTGGACACTGGTGGCCCATTTCTCCTCTTCTGTCCTTTGTTTTTAAAGACAGTATGCAAGATGCTTGCAATGACTATTTTCTATTCTCAGTTGGGAATCGGGAGAAGTGATTGACTCAGCTGTCCCGTTGTCTGTGCCGACAACTGCAAAAGTCATGAAACTACTGCATCCTCACTTGGCAATATACCTTTTCCGTAGCTATGAGCCCCAAAGAGCAAAAAGTACATATTTAATGAAAAAATGAAGTACTCAATTTTTATCTCTTGAGAAAACTGACGATATAAACAAAATATTCATCAGTATTTCCCACTCCCCCCTGGGGGTCACAGTGGTACGATTGATCACGTGAAAACCAGAAATCGCAAATCTGCCGAAGAAGCACCAGCGACCTTTTCAAGTGTTAGTTGTCATTTAAGAAGACTGTTCAGAGGGTGATGTGCTCCTGCTAACACGTGCAGCTGCGAAAGGTGTGTTTACAGGTTACTCATTGAAACATGACTTGTCTTTCAAAAGGAGATTGCTGTTCTCAATTCAGGTTTTCAAACTTCAGAATATGCCTACAGAGGAAATAAAAGGGTAGCTCATAGTGTGTTGGCCCCATATCAGTATCCTCAGATGCTTCAGATGAAAACAGAAAATGAGTTTATTTCAGTAATCGTCACACTTTTAAGAAACCAAATTTATGGAATCAAGGCAAGGCTTTGGGAAGATCATTGTGTCAAAGATGAAATATCTGACGTTATTGTGAATTCTCCTTTAAATGTTCAAAACTGGGGGCGCCCGGGTGGCCCGCTGTGTTGAGCGTAGGACTTCGGCTCAGGTCATGATGTGGCAGTTTGTGGGTTTGAGGTCTGCGTCAGGTTCCTGCTGTCCCTGCGGAGCCCACTTGGATCTTCTATCTCCCGCTCTGTCTGCTTCTCCCGCGCTGGCGTGTGCACTCTCTCTCAAAAAATAAAGAACATTTAAAAAAAAAATAGTCCAGGGGCGCCTGGGTGGCTCAGTCAGTTAAGTGTCCGACTTTGGCTCAGGTCATGAACTTGCAGTTCGAGGGTTCGAGCCCTGCATCGGACTCTGTGCTGACAGGTCAGAGCCTGGAGCCTGCTTCAGATTGGGTCTCCCTCTCACCTCTCTATGCCCCTCCCCTGCTGCGCTTTGTCTCTGTCTTTCAAAAATAAATAAACATTAAAAAAAAAAAATAGTCCAAAACTGAAGGGTGCCTGGCTGGCTCAGTTGGTAGAGCATGTGACTCTTGATCACAGGGTTGTGCATTCATGCCCCATGTTGGGAGGAGAGTGTCCTTAAAAAAAAATAATAATTTAAAAAAGTTCAAAACTGAAGAGAGAACATTTTATTTTGTAAATTACACTTACATGTCAGTGTATTATTATTTACATGTAAATTTAAAATACAAACGCAATTTGTTTTGTGGTGAAATATACATGATAATAAAATTTTTGTTAGAGCCCAGCATAATGGGGAGAACCATGTTCTACTAAAATAAAAATGATACAGAGCAGGTATATGCTTGGAATTGGTGGTAAGGTGTACATAAGTCATAATTACACCCATAAAAGCAATATTCTACCAATTCAAATAGAAGCTGTGGTTCTCATAATGAACAAAATAGCATTACATATATACAGTGTATTTCCATTATGTTTTTGTGAAAGTACTTACATTTTGTATTAATAACAAAAACATCAGCATGATTGTTTAGACATGTTTGATGTCCATGATCAACCTGATTTTAGAAATGATTGAATTTTTGAAGAAGTACTGAAAAATCAACCTAGGTGACTTACATTGTTTAATTTTTTTTCATGGAGGTCTTCTAAATTTTGGCTATTTCTTTTATATCAAAATCAATGGAAAAATCTATATTCTTAAAAAAATTTTTTTTAAAATGTTTACTTTTGAGAGAGAGAATGCAAGCAGGGGAGGGTCAGAGAGAGAGGGAGACACAGAATCAGAACCAGGCTCTAGGCTCTGAGCCGTCAGCACAGAGCCCACGGCGGGGCTTGAACTCCCGGGAGGTCATACCCGGAGCCGCCGCTGAATCAGTGAGCCACGCCCCGGTAAATTTATAGCCTATACCCGGGTTTCAGCAGGTGAGAGGTGGTGGCTGTGCAATGCGTCAATGCGGCGAGGCTGAACTACTTTTCATGAGTTCCTTCCCCTGTATATTTCGCTGGGTCTGGGCGGGCAGGGACATGTTGCGTGACTTTGGTGGGCGGAGGAAAAGCAGCAGTGGTTGAGGTCTTTCACCTGTGAGAGGTGGAGGCGGGTGCCCTTGTAGTTCACAGGCCTTCTCCCTCACCTGCTGATTCGTGTCCTTTATATGGGGCGGGGGCGGGCAGGAGGTGAGTTACCCACCGCGCCGTCCGCCTTTCGGGCCGCCTCGGCTCCCTTTGCTGCCGGATCAGGTGAGTGTGTAGCTTCTTGGCAGAGGGCACCAGCGTGTCCTGAAGAACACCCGCTTTGTCAAGGTGGCGGGCGATGACGAGGACCGACGCGGTGCCGGTGGCTTCCTGCTCAGGCTCGCGGGCTGCGGCCCACGTGTGCGGGTGTCAGCCTGCTCTCGCCGTCTCCCGCTTCCCATCCACCGCCTCTGCCTGCCCACCTTTCCTGGCAGCGTCGTGTTCACACCAGGATCAGACGTGCAGAAGGTAACAGCCTTGCGGGGGCTGCTTACTTTCGTTTGCCTAGAGCCCCTATAATAAGTCCTATTAATGCATATGGGCGTATATGGGTACGTGTAGGTATCTGTCCATCAGACATTTTAGTCGTTGCTGTCGTCGTACCTCTCTTCCTCTCTTCCACGGTCTTGGATCTCCGCTCAGGGATGTTTCCTTAGTAGTGATGCTTCACCTTATTCTTGTAGTGTTGTTTTTGTAAGCTAGTTTGAATTTTTTATGGAATGGTAGACAGCTGTGGTTCTCAGCTGGGGACAGTTTGCCCCCCCCCCCCCAACTGGAAATAGCTGGAGATCCTTGTAGTCCCAGCTGGTAGGAGGGTTGCTCCCGGCGTCTCGCCGGGAGAGCTCCCGTGTGCTGTTGAACTTGCTCCGGCACACAGGACAGCACCACGACAGCGAAGAATCTTCTGGGCAGAGTGTCAGTATTGCTGAGGTTGGGAAACGCTCGCGTAGAATACAAATAACTCCAATTGTGAGACTTCACACGTACTTGGTGATGAAAAGTCCCACTTGAATAGTGTACGTTAAAGTTTCTTGTATTATCTATTTTCTTTGTGGATTAAAAACAAACTTCTAAGGGGCCTATAACAGCTCCCAAGGCTCCGGACCCCACCATTTCCTTCTGTCTTTCAATCATTTGGGTTGTATTTTGCTGTAATTCTTCAAACTGAACACTACAGGAAGCACAGAAGGCTAATTAGCTTCCATTCAGGAAGGTTCACGAGTTATTTCATTTGACCAGGTGAAAAGGTCACGACCCAGTATAGACTCTATTGAGAGCCAAAGAGCTGCTGTAGAATTCAGTCTACTTTAGAATATGCTTCTAGAATGTTGACCAGATTTATTGTTGATTACACCAGGTTGGGTAAGGGACGCATTACTTCCTCAAGTTCAATTCATATAGCTGATTACAAAGGAAGATGGGCGCCTCGGTGGCTCGGTCGGTTAAGCATTCTGCTCAGGTCATGATCTCAGCGTTTAAGAGTCTGAGCCCCGCGTAGGGTTCTGTGCTGACAGTCTGGAGCCTGCTTGGAATTCTCTGTCTCCCTCTCTCTCTGCCCCAACCCCACCGGTGCTCTCTCTGTCTCAACGTTAGAAGAAGGAAGACCAAAAAGGAGGAAGGAAAAAAAGAAGGAGAGGGAAAGAAAGCAGGAAAAGAAAACCAGCCTGGCATTGTAGCAGGATTCTCGCACCGAGGGTGGTGACACCGAGGCTTTTCTTTCCAGGAAGCAGCTTTAGTCCAGCCGGCATCGCTCCGTTGGGTTCGTACCCAAAGAACTGAGCTCCGAACGCCACGGGGCATGGTTTTGTTTTTTTAAATATATTTTTTACTTCTTTGTCTCCCGTGTATGGTAACACACAAACATGCAGTCTGATTAAGTGGTCTCCTGTTACAAGGTCATGAGCATGTTGTCATATACACAAATAGCAAGGTTGCCTTGAGATGTTCTTTTTTCTTTTTTTTTTCTTCTTCTTTCCTTTCCTTAGGGAGGGGACCCTACCACATTGTAACTTGCTCATTGAAATGAGTTAAATTTCTAGGGCAGTTGCCTCAAACTGCGGCTACATATTTCTTTGTCTTCAGCTGTACTCAGAGCAGGTGCAGTGTATTCGTGTCTGTCACCACTCCTCTTACAGTTGGCACAACTATATTCCAAAGTAAGTGTGACCCAGATGCCTGGTGGAGTCTCTCTAACCTTTAAGATCGCAGAGCGAATTCAGTGGCCCCTGCAAGTCTCTGTGCTTTTCCCTTTATGCGTCGGCCCATCTCTGTTACGCATCTAGTCCTGTGTGCAGCTCAAACCTTTCCGTCTCGGCTGTGTTGAAGTCCTGCCGCCGCCCACCCCCCACTGAAGGCGTAAAGTGCAACAGTGTATACGATGTACTTGAGTGTGCGACTGTATAGTATAGAAAGTGTAAGAGAGGAGGGAGGCACCATCGTAGCCATGTGCCTGAGTCCTTAAGATGTTTTTAAAGTGCCCCAGGTGATTGTAGTGTACAGCCAAGGTTGAGAAGTCCAGCTAAAAGTAGTGCTGCTATTGTCTAAGATTGGTGTTTCCCTCCTCTCACTCACTTGGTACATACCCTGTACACCGCTCGAATCATATTTCAGTATATAAACTTCATGAGATCTGGGTCTCTGTTTTATTTACTGCTTCCCAGTGCCTATGACTCTGGTACATAGACGCTCAATAATATTTGTTGAATAAAAGTGAAAATCCTTGTCAGTCGGGATAGCCAAAGTGGCAGGTTCAAAGGGATTTTTCAACCTGATCGTAGATATAATGGGGTGTTATTTTTTTTAAGCCTCATGTATTTTTTAAATGTTTTGTTTATTTCTGGAAGAGGGAGAGAGACAGACAACGTGAGCAGGGGAGGATCAGAGAGAGGGGGAGATGCAGAATCAAAGCAGGCTCTAGGCTCTGAGCTAGCTGTCATCACAGAGCCTGACGCGGGGCTTGACCCATGAACTGTGAAATCATGACCTGAGCCGCACTTGGACGCTCAACCGACTGAGCCACCCAGGTGCCCCTGGGGTGTTAGGTTTTATTTACGTCTCCTGCCTTAAGCTTTAATACATCTCAGAAGTGATTCGAGCAGAAATTCTAAAATAAAAATGTGAGATTTGGGGTGGGGTCTTTGAACTTCCTAAAATTGCCTGCCAAGTTTTGCTCATCTGTCCTTTTTTTTTTTTTTTCTTTCAAGAAGTTCATGACTTTCCATATGTTCTCAAAGTGGTCCAGTGACCCAAAATGATTAAGAGTCGTTGTGTGAGAGGGTGTGCAGCTCTTTTTGTTGAATGTTTCTTCATAAAGGTTTCCCTAGGGTTTCTTCAAAAAGTTGCCTTGTACATTTAAAATGGGATTTAGCTTATGTGGAAACTAATTTCACAATAAACTATTTGTAAAAAAATAAATAAATAAAATAAAATGGAATTTAGCAGGTGAAAAATCTATATGTTTCATATACTCGTGGTTTCATATACAGATGGTTTGCAGTAATTTGCAAACTGAAATCTATACGTTTCAGTAACTCCTTCATTGATAACAGGACATCACTTGTGCTTACAAGGTGGGGATGTGAAAATTGTAAATAAGTGAAGGAAACCTTGAAGTAGCTCAGAGTTTTGGTAGTTTCTAACTTGATTCCCTTGACTCAAGACAGACTTGGCCAATTACAGGAGCAAGGGTTTAAAAGGCTTCCGATTCCCTATAGATGTGATTGATTTCTACGAATGTGCCAATTCCCCTGCTCTCTGGAATTAGCGGATTGAAAGCACCAGTTGCTCAGAAGTGCAAAGCAGTGGCCTCTTGGTTAGGAGCTGCAGCAGGTAAGGAGGATTTCAAGCTGGTGGCGGTTCTGTAATGCTCTGGGGTCGTTCCTTACAGCTTTGGGGAACAGTCCGAGGTCTTTTATCTTGTGAACTGGTAAAATCCCATTTTTCAGATTGGTTTTCTCCCTTAGTTAAAATAGTCAAGCGTCCCACTTTCGGCTCAGGTCATGATCTCACCGTTTGTGAGTTCAAGCCCCACATCCGGCTCTGCTAACAGCTTGAGCCTGGAGCCTGCTTCAGATTCTGTGTCTCCCTCTCTCTGCCCCTCCCCAGCAGGCATTTGTGCTTGCTCGTACTCACTCGCTCTCAAAAAAAAAGTTAAAAAATTTTTATAAAGTAAACAGTGTTTACCTTTTGTGTGCTAGTTATTCAGTACATCAAAATGACCCCCTCACAAATATTTGGAGGTTTACAGTTTGCAAATTACTGTAAATCATCTGTTTTTAATAAAAATCAGTTCTGCAAAGATCAATGCTTAAGTCTCACTATAAAAACTGGAAAAACCCAACAAACATACTTGTATATTCACATAATTCACATTCTTGGTTAAAGTTTGGATAGTGCTGATTTTTTTAAGCATTCATCATAACACTTCTCATTTTTTATATAAGCTGAGGTTATATAAGAACACTTTTGAGCTGTTGATATTTAATTTTGGGTAGAATTTGAGGTGTACAAGAATACTCTTAAGAATTTAAAAGGCTTTTTTTGAGATAAATTTTGTCCCCCTAGATCAGTCTATGCAACTGTTACAGGTTTTAGAGTATCTGTCAGGTTCTCCTCACTGTCAATTTAAATCTGATGAGCACACTCCAACTTTTAAATAGGACCCTAAAGTGTTTTATTTTAATAGCAGTTTTGCACCTGTCGCAATTTATACTAATCTTTCATGACTTGTGGCGTTCCTTAGATTTACTGACCCAGGGGTCTTGAGTATAATCTCACATCAAACAGAATCCTCTTTATCATCCACTGCCACTGGTTTTGTGTGAAAAATGCTTTTTTACTCGAGAGGTAATGATCTACTTAATTCTAGCAAAAGCTGGTACTCTTGTTTCAAGTTTCCAGAGTGTGATTCAGAGCTCAAACTTTTACATTCCCGATCTTGTAAAAGGAAATTGGGTATAAGAAGTTTGTCGTAGAATAATAAATGAGGTGTTTGACATGTCCTGTAAAATGATTACTTGGAGTCCTCTTTTTGAGACTTTATTTTTAAGGAATCTCTACACCCAACGTGGGGCTTGAACTTACAACCCCAAGATCAAGAGGCAGTCTCCACGCACTGTGCCAACCAGGAGGCCCTTGAAATCTTATTGATTGATTGATTGGAGAGTGCTAGTAGGGTGGGGGAAGAGAGAGAGGGACAAAAGATCTGAAGTAAGCTCTGTGCTGATAGTGCAGAGCCTGACACGGGCCTTGAACCCGTGAACTGCAAGATCATGACCTGAGCCAAAGTCGGATGCTGAACTGACTGAGTCACCCAGGTGCCCCTGAAATCCTCGTAAAAAGCAATATTTTCTTCCACTTAAATTCTCCCCTCCACAAACAAAAGTAGACCTAATATGGCATCAGGTCCTTTCAACTGGTTAAAGGCACATCAGTGATCACTGTAATGATCACTGTCACCAGCAGGAGAGCACAGACCTGTCACAGCTCATGTGCTGCCGGTGCCGTGGAGACCGAACATAGAAACCGACAAGTTTTGAAGGCAGGACAAGATGCGGTTGCCCATTGCCCCTTTCATCTGACTGCTGTCGCCTTGGACAGTTTACTTAACTATTTGGACCTCCATCTCTGCATCTTAGCTTAGAAACTCCGGGACTTCCAGGGTCCTACTGAGGTTGATTTGTCTCCGAAGCCTTTTCAGGACCAGCTGCTCTGGGGTGTGATGTGCACCTGTGCATTTTATTTCATTTTTATTTTTTTTAAAGCTCTCAGGCGATCCCTCTGTGCCACCGGGGCTGAGAACCATAATAGAGCAGATATCTGCGCGTTATTATCTGAGGGTCAAAGCTGGGCAGCCACCTATTTTTGTAAGTAAGGTTCTACTGTAATACGGCCCTGCTCTTTCATTTATGTGCTGTCTGTGACTTCCTGTGTGTCATAACTGTGGTGTCGTGTGGTTATGACAGTGGCCGCTTAACCCACAAAAGCAGAAGTACTACCTGGTTCTTTGTGGAAAAAGATCGATAACCGCCATCATGGAGGAATATAGAATCTGAAATCAGGACTGGCTTTACATTTTGATTTTTTTTTCCCCCCTCTTGTTTACTGTGTGATACGGGGTAAGTCGTATGGAGTCTGAGCCTTCAGAGTTTCCTCCCGTACGACAGGTAAGGCAAAGGCGCCTCCTCTGGAGGGTGCTTATAGGATGATAGGAGCTAATGTACTGAAAGAGCTTCAGTTGAGTCAGGCACATGATGCTCATGGAATATTCCTCCCTCCTCCCTCACCTCCTCGTCTGTATGCACCCAGTGCACATACGTTTAACATCTGTAAGATGAGACTAGCTGCCTAAGCTAAGAATGGGCTTTCATTTGATAAACATGTATTGAGCTACTGCCAGATACCGATACTAAGCTACGGTGCCGAGAACGTGGTCCTGAACAAGACCTGGTCATTCCCTGAAGTGCCTTAGACCATGATGGGAAAGACCATGATGGGAAAGACCAATCAGTAGAACATCAATGACAAAACCGTGTGATCAGTGCTAGGACAGGTAGCAGTAAACAGAGCCTGCTACTGGGTGAAGGGGTAGACAGCCGAACTAAGGCTTTGGTGGTTGGCGGGGGGTGCCAAGACTTCTGTGGGGAGTTGTATTGGGGCTGGGTATTCCAGGATTAAGAGGGAATCAGGCCCAGAACAGGGGTGGTGCAGGGAGGGTAAAATGCTTGCGAAAGGAAACCCCCAGAGGTAAAAGAGTGAGATTTGTTTAGGATCTGAAAGAATTTGGGAATGGACAGGCTAGGGAGTTTGGAGGGGGGGCGGTGAGAGAGGACATAGATATCTGCAGTTTTGTGCTGCAATTTCCAACAGTTATGAAAGTTCAAATTCTCGTTAATAATTATTGGCTAAACATGAGCTATTACTTGAAATGCCTCTCTTCTGCTAATTCTGGGACAAATTGACTAATCCATGCTATTTACTCTTAGGTCAAAGAAAATGTGCATCACCAGATAAAATGCAGCTCTTGATTTTTCTCATTTACAAGGGTTTTCCCCATATTTCTAGATTTTTCTCCACTCTCTAATTCTGTGAAAGCCTCTCCTTTATCCAGTTGCTCATACTGGGAACCCGGGACCTCTCCTTTCTCACTTGGCATCTATTCAGTCCTCAGTAACCAAGCTCACTATGGTTTTTACCCCCTTGATCTCTCTAATTTTCCTAGTTCCACTCTCCCTGCTGGAAGAGGTCATTGAAGGGACTGGGCGTGGACCTGGGAGCTGGATCCCAGCAATCAGTCCCTTTGCCTAGTCATCTGTCCTTCGAATGTGCAGTGCCTTCACAGAAGGGGTCCTAAGGACCTAGCCTTGTGATAGTGCTGTGGTATGAACCATCTCGACAATAGACCTGTCTTAACCCAGTTAAGGCCTCGATAAAAACGTTTAGGATTTGGCAGGCAGGTGCCGAGATCTACCTGTGTTGCAGCCACCGGAGACGCGCCTTGTCAGCTCCTTCCCTCCCTCATTTACCCACGTGGAGTGACTGCCTCTGGCTTCACTTTCTCCCTTAGTCCATGTACAGGGGCCGGTGTCCTGTCTCCCCCAGGAGTCTCCTGAGAAGCTTGGGAAGCAGCGGCTCCACTGCTGCAGCTATAAAGGGGGTGCCATCACTGTCCCGGGGGTCCTGCACGATGCCTCGATTTCCAAGGCACCTCGAGACCCACCTCTTCAGTGTTTTGCCTCTTACCACTTCTCATTCGCTGGTGGACATCTTGGAAGGAGACCAGAGCAGGAACAGGTCATTGAGTTAAGAGGCCGACAGAGCTGTCAGGGCAAGATATGAGGGTAGCTTGAGCCAAGGTGCCAGTGGGGATGGAGCAAAGTGGGCCAATATAGGGGTGTTTATGAGAGTAAAAAGTAATGGGAGTTTCCTTTGAATAATACATGGGGGAATGATGGAGAAGCTCGAGTATCAGGAAGTTCCAGGACTGTGGCGTGGGCAACTAGGTGGTTGGGAGCGGTGGTCCCAGAACTAGGGCACTACTCCGTGTGCCAAATATTTTCTACTTCGCTTTTCTGATTCACTCTACATGCTGCTGCTTGTTGTCTACCCTGAGAGTCTGACCTTCATCGATTGTGTCAACTCCGCTCCCTGATTGTCCTCTGTTTGTGTTTGGCCAGTTAGAGACTCTGGCAGGAGATCCTTGGTCAGAAGGACAGAGAATTTGGGACATCATTCTTCTAACACTTCCTTTTTGTCCATAGCTTATTTAGTGACCTTGTTCCTAATCTGAGATCACTGTTCTTACAGGGTAATTCACTTCTCCAGCTGTTGTTTTCTCGAGATTATAGCTATGACTTTTTCCTGTCCCCTTTAGGCCTAAGAGGGGCAATATCTTCTCAAATATGCTGTTACTGGGTGTCTCAAGATTCCTTGTTGGTTTCCATAAGCCCGAACACCCTCTTCGTGAAGGATGTGTTCTAATCATTGCTTCCTAAGAGGCCATCTCTAACTGCCGGGACTTCGATAGAGAGGGGACTTTGAGGAGCCTTCCAGCACAGAAATCATGAAAATGTCTTGTTTATAAAAGCAGTTTATTCTTGTTACATTGCTTTTGCACTAGCTTTTCATTAAGCACCCTTCTATGGAATTCAGATTTGTGAGTCATCATGATAACCTTTAAAGGGGAATAACTTGAAGATGAATAATGCATACTCTTTGTTCTCAGTTTATAGTCAAGTAGAAAATTGGACATGTAAAAAAAACCCAGTATGAAATGGCACGGGGGAGGGAGGGCACCTGGCTGGCTCAGGCTGTAGAGCAGGCTACTCTTGATCTGAGGTCGTGAGCTCAAGACCCATGTTGAGGGCTTAGAGATTACTTAAAAAAAAAAAAAAAAAAAAAATGGCACATGGGATCAGTATCCAAGCCCAAATCTGAACCTAGGACTGTCTCACTTCAAAATGCTGGAAGTATTTTGTAAATACTATTTCTTCATCATTTTACGTAAAGTATCCCCAGAGCGAGCGAGTGAGTGAATCTCTCCTGGCACCCTGAGGGGGGTTTACTGGCTCCATAAACCTTTTCTGATTGCCTAACTGTACCGAATATTCTGCTAGGTGTGGGGGACTGAAACGGATCCATGTTTTTGACGAAGTTACAACTGTGGTATTAGGTAGGTGTAACAAAACCTTTGGATGGTCCGTGAAAGGAAAAGGGCTAGTAAGTAGATGGTCTATGGTCACGTGGCTAGTAAAGAGCGGAACTGGGCTTTGAGCTCACATTTGACTCAAAAAAAAAAAAAAAAATCAGTTGATGACCTTACTAAGGGCAAAGGAAAGAATAGTTTAGTAGAAAAGACTTAGGGAGCATGGAACATTCAGGATTGAGGACATATGGTAGAAGCACCACAGAAAAGCTTCATCCTGCGAGCTGAAGTGGAGAATGAAGGCGATGTGCAGACGAAAGCGAGAGGCGGTAGGTACTGGGGGTCCAATGAGGTGTATTTATTTCTTAGATTTACTTCATGATTCACAGTATGTTCTATTTGAAGCAAATTCTCACATAGCACAGTAGCCCCCACCGCCCTCTTCATTCTGTGCAAACTATAGGAAAAGAAGTGATTGGTCTCTGCTTTGAAGGATTTTTGATGTAGTGAGGGACTAAAGAAAACCACCTACATAAACTAATTGCTGTGGAAAGTCAGAGATGGCTTGAGATGGAGAGACATTCAGGTTTTCTAGGGGAAGAGGAAAAGAAGGCTGACCCAGGTAGAGAAAAAGCAACCCAAAGGCCAGAGTCTTGGAGGTGTGTGACTTGGGTGGGGGGTGGGGGGGGAATAGCCTGTAATTCCATCATCTTGCCCTCCAGCTTTATCCTCTGATCCTTCTCCAGGCAAGGTATTTACCATCGTGCGAAACCCCTGAAAGGTAATTCTGTAGAGGTCAAATGAGTAGTTGAACAGAATTAAATTACGCAGGAGATTAAGGGTTGAGACTATGGTGTACTAATGAAGATTGGAGTTTAAAATTAGATCATGTCCTGTGGGGCAATGAAAGATAGGCTAGGTTCCCTAATTGAAAGCGCTGTGTATAGCGGCCTAGAGGCAGCAAAATAGACTCCACCATGGAGATGTTTGAATAGCTTTGCTTATGTTAGGCAGTGATTGCCCAAACCTGTCTGGGGAAGTACTTCGGAGGTTCTAGCTCTTTCAGAAGGAAAAATAAATTGAATAAAACTTCGCATGCAAGCGTTATAACCACTATTTAAAAGTAAGGTTAGCACAAGCTCTTTATTTGTTATCCAAGCTAACTTTTCTAACAGCATGTAGTCTTCTGATAAATCGTGTTCTATAACTTGATGTTCTATGTAGACTAGAATTAGGTTTGTTTTCTGATCTCTGAAGGTCAGTAAACTAGAAGTCGTATATTTTTAATCTGAAGTCAAGTAGTTGAACAGCAACTGGGTAGGATGGGACCTCATAAGGAGAAATGCATTATAGTCAGCCAGGAGAGGTTTGTGATGGGGAATGGTTAGTGGAAAGGCAGGTTTTGTTGATTGAATGCTTTTAAAATGTGATTTACAGCTGTTTCTAATGCAAGTGTGGCCTTCGCTGCCAGACTGTTGCTCTGGAATTGGCATGAGCATGAATGAGGCAGTCTGGCGATCCCTCTACTGCTCTGGACTCTCTTACCACACGATTCTGGCGAAGACCACGTTGAAGTCCTGTGGAGAGTGTTGGCCATATCTTGATTTTGAAATGTGAATGAAATGTAATTTGATTCTGGGTGATTCCTTTCATGGGGTCTCCTAAAGAATGCCACCTGCCTTCTTGCGTGTGTGTATGTGTTTCAGGTGGAGAATTTAGTGACTCAGCCCGTATGTAAGCACCCAGTGCTCGCGACAAGGGCCCTCCTTCTAAACATGTTCAGGCTGGGGCGCCTGGGTGGCTTAGTGGGTTTAAGCGTCCGACTTTCGCTTAGGTCATGATCCCGTGGTTCGTGGGTTCGAGCCCCGCATCGGGCTCTGTGCTGACTGCCAGCTCAGAGCCTGGAGCCTGTTTCAGTCTGTGACTCCCTCTCTCTGACCCTCCCCTGCTCACGCTGTCTCTCTCTCCTAGAAAAGAAAACAAAAAAAAAAAAAAAAAAAAAAATTAAACATGTTCAGGCTACAAATGAGTTGTGGTGAATGGAATTAATGAAATAGCTCCATCTGAAGAAGTGACTCTGTTTTCCAGTATGTGCTAGGAGTCAGGCACTCTACTGAGATTTTTCACTTAGGGTGGGTAATTATAACCTCATGAAAAGGGTTCAGTTATCCTATTTGTCAGAGACGCCGAAACTAGTTGTGGAAAGTGATTTGTTCGGGTTCACACAGTGGTTAAGCTCAAGGTGAACCTTGCCCTCTTCCATATGCTCTGTGTTCCTTAAAGTCTCTAGGCCTGCCATGCGCTGAGAAGAAATGAAGGCCAGATTATGTACAGTTAGCACCTATCCATCCAGCATAAGGGATTCAATTTAGAAAGTAAGAAGAAAGTCTATGGAATTTGTTTACAGTACCTCTTCTGCTTCATTCACTGAGTTGCTTAATACTAAAGTTTCCCATACAGAGACCAAATTCAGGGCAGTTAGAAGGGAAGGATTTCAGGATGCCAGATACTTCACTTGATGTCCACATGGTCAGCACTGACCAAATGTGTCTGTCACGGAGCTCACAGGCACGTGTTCCTTCACTTAAGGGTTTAAGAACAGGGGCGCCTGGGTGGCTCAGTCGGTTAAGCATTTGACTCCTGATTTTTGGCTGAGGTCATGATCTTGCTGTTTGTGAGTTTGAGCCCCACATCAAGCTCTGCACTGACAGCTCCTTCTCTCTGCCCTTCCTGGGTACCCTTGCTCTCTCTCAAAATAGTTTAAGAACAAAAAAATAATAAAATGTATACCTTATAAAATCTATTTAATTTGCCGTTGCAGTTCTAATATCCTGTTAGGTTTTAGCCCCGACTCTGGGTATCATGCCTTCAAATTGATTTTCTGTAATACAAAGATAATACCAAGACCAATACATCATTAAAGGTAGGTTGAATGAGAAATACTGAAGTCTTTGTATAAGGAAATTAAATATATATAAAAATTTGCTTCTCTATTACCCTGGATAATTTTAGATCCTATGTAATATATTTTACCTAAATCCTACGTAAAGCTAAAAAAAAAAAAAAAAAGAAACAATTTAAAAGAATTCTTTGTAGAATTCAGGTAGATTTATCATTTTATTTATTAAAATCTTGGGACACCTGGGTGGCTCAGTCACTTAAGTGTCCAACTCGTGATTTTGGCTCCGGTCGTGATCTCCTGGTTCCTGAGCTCAAGCCCCTACTGGCCTCTATGCTGACAGTGCAGAGCCTGCTTGGGATTCTCTCTCCCTTTCTCTCTGCCCCTCTCCTGCTTGAGTGTTCACTCTCCCTCAAAATAAATAAACTTAAAAAAAATAAGGGCAGACGTTGTTTTCCTGTAAACAGATTTAAGAGCATTCATTTTCTAAAAAGAATTCTACCAAACAATGGATACTTTTCTATTCAGAAAGTAAATAAGATTGAAAGGGCATTCCTCAACTGATGTCCTTAGGCTCATGCACTTTGATAGAAAACCAGACAAGGGCAGTAGAAGAAAGGAAAACTAGGGGCGCCTGGGGAGCCCAGTCGGTTGAGCGTCTGACTTCAGATCAAGTCACCATCTCCTGGTTTTGAGTTTGAGCCCCGTGTCGGGCTCTGTGTTGACCGCTCAGAGCCCGGAACCTGCTTCGGATTCTGTATCTCTGTCTCTCCCTGCCCCTTCCCTGCTTGTGTTCTCTCTCAAAAGTAAATAAACACTAAAAAATTTTTTAAAAAAATAAATAAAAAAATAAAGGAAAACTACATCCTGGTTTTGGTCATCAAACTTGATACTAAAAAAAAAAAAAATTACAAAGTCAAACCCAATTCACATTCTTCTATCTACATATAATTATATCTTACATAGGATGTGTCATAACATCATAAGATTGTTTATTTTAAGAATGCAAGGTTGTCTGAACATTAGAACACTGATTAATACAGGTCCTATTAAGAGAGTTAAGGCTGAAAATAATTTCAGTATATTAAGAAAAATATTTTGATTAAAGTTTAATTTCATGAACTTTATAATTCATGATGCACAATGTTAGCAAATGGAATAGAAGGAAATTACTTGATAAAGTGTAATGATGTGAAGCAAATACCACGCTAAAATAATCTGTTGAAAAGATGGAATAAGGTGGGGTGCCTGGGTGGCTCTGTTGATTGAGCATCTGATTCTTGATTTCAGCTCAGGTCGTGATCTTAGAGCTGGGATGTCAAGCCCCCCATGTTGGGCTCTATGCTGAGCGTGGAGCCAGCTTGGGATTCCACCCCCTTCATTAAACTCCTCCCCAACTTGTGTGTATGCATGCGCTCTGTCTCAAAGTAAAAATAAATAGGGGCGCCTGGGTGGCTCAGTCGGTTAAGCGTCTGACTTTGGCTCAGGTCATGATCTCATGGTTTGTAAGTTCAAGCCCTGAGTTGTGCTTTGTGCTGACAGCTCAGAGCCTGGAGCCTGCTTTGGATTCTGTGTCTCATTCTCTCTCCCCAACTTGTGCTCTCTTTGTCTCAAAAATAAATAAATGTAAAAAAAAAAAAAGGCAGGAAAGACTAGTACCACTAACAGTCTTACAACGCGGTGATTGGAGTCCCGAGTCAGTGCAATGAGACAATAAAAAGTGCAAGAAATTAAACATTTTTGGTTTGGAATGAAAGAAACCAAACCATTATTTGCTGAGTCATCTAGGGTAGTGATTTAGGAGCATGAGCTTTGGGGCCAAACTGACCAGGTCCCAGCGCCGGTAGCGGCACCTGTCACCTTTATAGTCTTGGATATGCTCTCTGTCCCTCAGTTCCCATGTGCAAACTATGAATATTAACTAATTTAATCTCCTAAAGTGCTTAGAAGTAAGCCTAGTGCACAAGTGTCAGGAAAAAGATGAATTAAAAAAAAAACCCCACAGGTGAGGGGTGCATGGCTGGGTCGGTTAGTAGGGCATGTGACTCTTGATCTTGGGGTTGTGAATTCGAGCCCCATGTCGAGTGTAGAGTTTCCTTGGAAAAAAAAAAAATCACAGGTGATATAATTTTCTGAAGTTGCCTCTGGCCTCCAGCAGCTGTATACCTACTGCGCTCTGCTAACTATTTTACAGACCTACACACTCGATTTGTACCATTATAGGAAAATGGCTAGGAAATCGTTTTTAGCCCTATGAGAAAAGTGACATTTGATTTCTGATGTACAAAAAAAAATCTGTTCTAATAGGACTAAAGACCATTCTCTAAGGCAAAATGTTAAAACTTAGAGATAAAAATGTAGGACTAACGTGTTTAATATAGTAGCCACGAGGCCCATCTAGCAATTTAAATTTAAATAAAACTAAACTTCGATCCTCAATTCATCTCCTGTACTCCATAGCCACGTATGGCCAGGGGCCATCATATCGGAAAGTCTAGATTATAGAGCATTTCTATCACAAACTTCTATATATAGTTTGTGTTGATATAAAAGATGGTCATTAAGGGACGCCTGGGTGGCTCAGTCGGTTAAGCGTCCCACTTCGGCTCAGGTCATGATCTCCTGGTCTGTGAGTTCGAGCCCTGCGTCGCGTTCTGTGCTGACAGCTAGCGCAGAGTCTGGAGCCTATTTCAGATTCTGTCTCTCCCTCTCTCTCTCTGACCCTCCCCTGATATCTCTCTCTCTCTCTCTCTCAGAAATAAAACCTTAAAAAATTTTTTTAAAAGATGGTCATTATGGCCCTAGGGCAGAAGTCGGCAAACTTTTATGTAAAGGACTAAGGAGGAAATATTTGAGGCTTTGAACATCATACACTATCTTTATTGCATGTTAGTCCTTGTTTGTTTTTACAACCTTCTTAAAAATGTGAAACCTTCTTTGGCCATAAAAATGCAAAATCCCAAATTTTGGCTGTTGGTATAGTTTGTTTGTTCTTGCTCTTGGATAGATTGTAAGGCCAGAAACTCCAATTTTTGGTAAATTTGGTTACTTCTAGATAAATCGAAATTCTTCATCAAAAGCCATCCTAAAGGAAATGGAAAGCTAAGCTACATACTTGGAGAAGATCTGTGTAACACAAAACTGACCATGGATAAATATACAGAATATATAAAGACTTTCTGTGTATCCATAACAAAAAGCAAAGGATGTGGAACATCCTAAAACTCAAATGGCTGGTGAGACTATGAATTGGTACAACTTTGGGAAATTCTTTGATGTTTCCAATTGACGATGAAGATAAGCAAATTCTATATGCTATGGATTTCATATATATATGTGTATATATATATATAAAATATAAAATTTCCCCAAAACCCTCATTCATGTGCTTCCAGAACATGTAGAGAATGTTCCAAACAAGTCATTTGTAAAAGCCTGCAATGTGAAACAAGACTGATGTTTGCTAATAACTAGAATGCATAAGTATTCACATAGGATACTACATAACAATAAACAATGAGCTACAGCTTAATGCATCAGTATGAATGTATCTAAAAATATTGAGGAAAATTAAGAAATGCAAGACTATATTTAGTACGACATAGTTTCTATAAAAGTAAAAACTAAGATAGTTTAGCAATACATGACATTTGGAGCAATTAACACGAAATTGAGGACAACTAAGAAAGGAGGGTTATGTGATCTTGTTGGGTGCTTCAAAGGTCCTAGTAATACTTTTTTAAAAAAAATTTGAGAGTGAGAGAGCATCCCAAGAAGGCTCTGCACTGTCAGCATGGAGCCTGGTGTAGGGCTCAGACTCCTAAACTGTGAGATCATTACCTGAGCCAGTATCAAGAGTCTGACGCTTAATTGACTGAGTCATCCAAGTTGCCCCCCCCCCCCCCCCCAGTAATACTTCTTAATGTACTGATTTTAGTTTTGGACCAAAGGTATGCAGAGTTAAATAAATCCTTAGCTGTTTCCTGAAAAATTCTCTACATTGATCCCATGCATGGTTTGATCTATGAATTGCATAATAAATTCTTAAGTTCTCATTCCACATAAGAGGTAGAAGAATTTTGCTAATAACATCTATGTAATGTGGGCCCCATTCTATCCCCATGCCTGTGCCTAAGCGAGATAATAACCATCCAGAATCTTGTGACTTTTTAGGTTGATCTGTTTACAGCATTTACACACATATGCATATATATGTACACACGTATGTATATATATATGCATATACATTTAACAGTATATTCTAGAACTACAGTTGTTTTTCGTTTCTAAATGGAGACTTGTTCTGGGACTCCCATTTTTGTCTGCAGTACCCATGCTACTAATATCCTCTGTCATTTCACTAAGGGTTTTCATGTTGTTAGAGGTTCTACCTTACTCACTTTTGGTCGTTCTTTAGTATTCCGGTTGGGATTAAATCGTAGTTTATTTTCTTGTAGAGCAGATATTTTCCCACTTTTTTCTTTCTTCCCTATTCTTTAAAGTCTGCATGTGTTACATAGGCTTATATATGTATTTAGTAAATGTTCAAAGCATGCCCTGTAATATTTAAGGTCATTATATGGTGTTTTGCATATTAAGTGAAAGTGTCCAGGTGCTTAATGGGTGTTACTGGTTTACATCTGGAAAAATGATAAAGGGAGAGAGCAATCCATACAGAATAATACACTAAGGGCTAGTGGAAGTAAAAAAAAAAAATAGTCCTACTCTTTGAGAAACCCATGGGATGTGCATGTAAAGGTGTCTAATGGGTATTATCACTGTAGCCATCGGAATGGGTGAGCTCACACTTGGAAAGTTGTTGTGTGAGCAAAGGGCCTTAGTGAGAAACTCTAGACAAACTAGCATTTTTTTTTTAAGTTTGTGTATTTTGAGAGAGTGAGAGCAGGGGAGGGGCAGAGAGAGAGAGAGGGAGAGAGAGAATCTCAAGCAGGCTCCACACTGTCCCTGTAGAGCCTGATTTGGGGCTTGAACCCATGAACCATGTGATCATGACCTGAGCCAAAATCATGAGTTGGAGGCTCAACCAACTGACTAAGCCACTCAGGTGCCCCTACAGAAAGTTGCATTTTAAGAGTAGATTGTAGCAGTGAATCTGGCAACAAAGATTAAGAAATGATTACCATAGGGGTTGGCAGAAAGTCCGAAGTGTGAGTGACTATGGACGTTTTTTTGGTGGTAGCTGGTGGTGGCCGCATTCCATATAGACTGGCTAATTCCATACATGTGTATGCATATGTGATCAGACTCTAATATACCTGTGGCCAGCTTTGTGTCCCTTTGTCTATAATCTTTTTTTTTGTTTTCTTTCTTTCTTTCTTTTTTTTAACTAGGTGACTAGAAGCCTCGTTATACTGAAAATTAAAAAATGTAGCCATGCTATGTGTAGGTGTTCATCTGTTTTAATTTTGCCCTTTGAATTTCTAAAGCTGAAGTCTTCATTCAAGAAAGCTATCTTGTGGTGTTTGTTTGCATACCGCTTGTGTTATGCTTGTTCTCGTATCTTCTGCAGAAACCTGTTGAGAAATCTCCTGTGGCCTGCTACATGGTAGATGAAGTTTCTGCAGAAATAGTTTTGTTTTTTATTCTAATACTATTGAAGATTATGGGCTGGTGTTTTGTTCTCCCGCAGAGAGGGTTTGCTTTTATTTGATGAAAGGTGTTAACAACTCACATGATTTCATTTTCGGGAATAGATATTTTTCACAAGTACGCTCTTCTCCCTCTTCAGTGCTCCAGCAATCTTTTTTTATGCAGCACCATTTTTCTAATTCTTTCATAGTGAATTTCCTCCGAGCCTCTTCCTTGGTCCCTCTCCCTGCTCACTTCATTCTCTTCTCTAGCAATCCCATGCACGCTGGATTCCTTTCTTTTATGTATATACTATCTTTAATTAAGAAAAATTTCAATCTTCATTTTTGAGAGAGACAGAGTGTGAGCAGGGGAGGGGTAGAGAGAGAGAGGGAGACACAGAATCTGAAACAGGCTCCAGGCTCTGAGCTGTCAGCACAGACACAGGGCTTGAACTCAGACTGTGAGATCCTGACCTGAGCTGAAGTCTTATGCTTAACTGACTGAGCCACCCAGGCACCCCCATGCTTGATTTCTCCGTGTAGATCACCTGTCTGCTTTCCTTTAGGCTTTATAGTGCTCTATTCTGTGGTTATTTGAATTTTGTCAGTGTTAAAGTGGCCCTGTGTGAATTTCACTTAGCAGGAATTGTTCAGTATGTGGCAAGTCAGTGCCACTTTTTTTTTTTTTTTCCTTCCCTTCCAGTACTGGGGCCTGCTTCCCTGACCCCCTATTCCATTGCCCGTCCACCAGATACTGAATGGGGGTGGAGGCAGCCCCCCCATGTAGCTCATCCCCTTCTTTCCTCAGAGTCCTTACACCATATTTTTGTTCACATGCTTCTGATTGTCTTTCTAAATGCATTACGTTATGAAACCTAAATGAGCGTTAAGGTATGCCACGATTTTAGTTCAGTTGAACCTTTGATTTGCTATTTTCATTCTTGTACAGATGATGTCTGTGGCCCTCATGCAATCACTGTACCTGCTCTCCTGTGGCCTGTGAAAGTGTTCATCGGTCTTACGAGCCTTAGAGGAAAGAGAAATATTAGAACAGGGGAGCAGCCTAGTTTGAAGATTGAGCTCTGAACTATGAAAGGCAAAAGGCATCCTCCCAACAGATGAAATGAATGGAGTAAACAGGGAAATTAGTTCACCTATAAACTGATACACTCCAATAGAGTGGCCTAGAGGAGAATGCTGGTAGGGTGGTGTTACTGAAGAGGATAGAAGTAATATTTTAATGTCTTTAACTCCCAGTGACCTATGACTCGAGGGAAATCTTGGTTCATTAAACCATTAGGCCATTCATCTTTGACTTTGGATGTGAGGCACGGGAGAACAAGGTTTATATAAATGAGTGTGTCTAAATGGGCTCTTTCTTAACTATCTGACATTTTAGGAGACAAATCGTTTCCCCAACGCTCCTTGAGCACACCTTATTTCATTTCTAGAGCTCCTAAATCAAAATAGGATCAACATCTCCTCTTTCATTATACTGTATTAATATTAACTGCATGTAACAGGCAAGCAGTTTTATGCTGCAAACTCCCTACCCTACTGTCAAGCACAAATGGAGATACCATAAACTACTGTGGACTTCTTAATTTGCAAAAATATTAGGTAATGGAATCATGGGATCATAAAACAGAAACGACCGTAGAGTGCACATCTGCTCCAGTGAGGTCTTTTTGGGCAGGTTTAAGAGGAGTATTTTGCTTGAAGTACTCTAGGAATAGACAGTAGAAGCGGTTCCTTTCTCCAGGGCTTCTGTGCTTACACACTATGTTTTTGTTTGATCTTAAGATGTTTAACTCCCCACACCCCCACCTTACACCTTAAAACAGCATCCTCTGTTTTAGTTACTGGGAATATATAGAAGTGTACATTATCCTATATTAACTTTTCATAGTTCAGAATATCCTCAGGTTCTTTAAGAACTCCTCCCGAAGCCCATTACCCACCCCTTCAGCTGTTTTCATTGCCGTCTTTGGGACATGCTTCTATTTGTCTGTAGACGACATTGGTAAAAGCACAAGAGCTTTGGAATTGAAGACAGGCTTTCGTGAAAGTTATGACCTTCACATTCGCTGTGTACCATTAAGGAAAGTTCTTAACCTGAGCCTCCGTTTTGAAATCTTTAAAATTGGTATTGTCTTACTGAACTTGGAATCCTAACCATTTTTCAACCCACTTAAAGCCTCTTAACCCCCAGAAGGAAACTCTTGAATCTATTCTGGAAGCAGTACAGAGTTTGTAATTCTCCAATCCTGAAAGTCTCTAAGCGATTGGTCAGAGCCGGTGTAGCTGTCTTGAATGAGGAAAACACACGCTGGAGGGCCCAGTGTTCTGTGGAATTCCTGGGCGTTTGTTTACTGCTGTTTTGAGCAGTGTCTCTCTCCTAACCTATTGATAAGCTATGAAGAAGGGTGGTAGGCATCTTGACAGCCTGCTGTCTTCCTACAGAAGATCCATCAAGATCTAAAGGGATCGTTCTTTATGGAGAAACGCGATGAATCATTATTTTGTCTTTTTTTAAATGTTTTATTTCTGAGAGAGTGGGAGAGATGGCGTGAGCAGGGGAGGGTCAGAGAGAGGGAGACACAGAATCTGAAGCAGGCTCCAGGCTCTGAGCTGTCAGCACAGAGCCCAACACGGGGCTTGAACCCACGAACCATGAGATCATGACCTGAGCTGAAGTCGGACGCTCAACCGACTGGGCCACCCATGCTCCCCGAATCATTATTTTTTTCTAACCTTCTACCCCAGTGCTTGGTCCAGGTCTACCTAATTAGAGCTTGTGAATTTAGAAAAGCCGCACCCGCCTTCATTCACCTCTGGAGTGAGTGCTCCCCGTTGCTAACCTGGAGATACCTGAATGTCCTCCTCTGTGCCGAGCTGGCCCTCCCTCTCCCTCCAGGCCTTGCTGACCATCCTCAAGGCCCCTGAGGGGGTAGCAAGAGGCTCTGGGCTGAAGACTTCCTCTCCAAGTCCTGCCCTTGACTGCTTGAATTTCTGGGCTTGCTGAGCTGCACTATCAACGTGAATTCGTACTTGCTCAACGCCCACACTCCCTTGCCTTTCCAGGTTTTCTGTGGCTGCCGGTGTTAGTGAATATGATCAGCACCAAAAATAAAACTAATTATTATCAAGGATCAGAGAAGATGAAAGACCCAGATAAAGGAGAGGAGAGAAAGTCTCCTCCAATATAATGGCAGTAAAAAAGAAGAAAATAGATCGGACTATTGTTTTAAAGTAAACGTAGATCTTATGAAAAAACAAACTAAAGGCACCCAGGAGAAACTCGATGTTCCATGTAGCAAGCATTCCAGTTGATTACTCCTTGTCCATGGTGAGGACTTTACGTTTCTTTAAGCGCTTTGGCAGTCAAAATCTGACTTTACACTGGTGATCTCCCTACTTGTAGGTAGAACAGAGAATTGCACAGTTATTTTTTGGATTTATAGAGTCAGGTGCAGAGTTAAGTGATATTCTTAATGTGTTGAAGCTAGCTATTATCCATAGAATTTGAGTAGCTTTGATCAGCAGAAGGTGTGTGTATGTTATACATAAAGAGTACTAATGGGCATCTGGGTGGCCCAGTTGGTTAAGTGTCCAACTCCTGATTTCGGCTCAGGTTGTGATCTCCCAGTTGGTGAGATCGAGCCCGGCAACAGGCTCTGCGCTGAGGGGTGCGGAACCTGCTTGGGATTCCCTCTCTCTGCCTCTCCCCTGCGCGCGTGTGCACTCTCTCGCGTGCGCTCTCTCTCTCAAAATAAACTTAAAAAACAAAAGTAGGCATGATAAAATATTTCTTTCTATAATTCGACTCTTGAAACCCAAAGGGCTAGGGGTAGAGGGTAGCGAGGAATATCTTGTCAAAATTCACAAGGAAGGGAAAGATGGAGATAGAGCAAAACTTTTTCATTTGACAGAAGACCAATATATTCATGTATAAAATGAAGCTTATCATAGTAAACTTCCTTGCATAGTTATGAGGATTAAATGAATTAATGTGCCTAGAAGAGTGTCTGGCTACAGGAGAGAGTCATTAGACACCATAGTCATTATTGGTCTTGTCTGGCACGTAGGCTTCTAGCCGAGGAGCGTGGACCTGGTGGAGGGTTCACGCTGCCTCGTTCTCAGGATCGTGTCCATTCTCTCGCATTTATAACTCCACCACGTCCAACACCTACTTCCTTTACAATCACTGGGCTTTCATGAATCGGGTGTTGCTGTGTGTGTTGCTGTGGTACAGAGGGATGAGTCGTACGGTCTAATTTGTGTACTCCTACTTCGAGATAGGTCAGCAAAAAGAATGTATTTTCTCAGCTTTAACGGTTGTAGTCCTCACAGCAGGGAACCTTGGTTCTGGAGTTAGGCTTCCAGCACCTGGCCATGGTGAAGATTAAATGCACAGCGTGTGAACATATTTGGCATCCTGCCAGGAGTGTACTAGGCGCTCAATAAACAGTAGTGTCATTTCCTACAGTAAATCCTGGTCCCTGTTCGGCTAGCAGCCTGGTCTCCTATTGAAAGTCACAATTTAGGGGTGCCTGCATGGCTTGGTTAAGCGACCGACTCTTGATTTCAGCTCAGGTCATGGTCCCAGGGTCATAGGATGGAGCCCTGAGTCGAGCTCTGTGCTGAGCATGTAACCTACTTGAGATTGTCTCTCTCTCCCTTCCTCTCCCTCTGCCCCTTTCCTCTGCTCGTTCGCTCCCTCTCTTAAAAAAAAAAATCACAATTTGTACACTTGGTAGTTACTTAATCACGCAGTGGTCTACGGAGGAGGAAATCTCTTCTAGGCTCTTGAGGAGCTGGTCTAACGATTCAGTTGACAGAAGACAGATTAATAGGAGAAGGAAATAAAACCAATTTAATGGCACATATATGGGAGCCCACAGAAATATGGGTTCAGAGAAGACTAAAGCGGGCAGCTTTTCTATCTTTAAGCAAAGAAATAAATAATTGAAGACACAAGGGATTTGGGCTTGAGGTAGCTGTACTTGTGAAGCCCTGACAGCTTTTGTTTTGTTTTGCTTTATTTTTTCTTTTATTGGTGATGCAAGTGCCTGACTTCAGCTTTGATGCCTAGGCGTCCGCGTCAATGATGGCGGTCTCCAGTAAACACCCTGCCAGCCACAATCCCAGATCGAGCCCGGCTGCCTCCATCAACCCAGGCTCCTTTGTCTTAGGGCTCTTGGTTGATTTCAATAGTTACCATTCGGACTGCTAGTCTCTTTTTCTTCCCGTGTTGTAAATTCACCACTAAAGAGGGAGGTCCTGAAACCTCAGGCCCCCACCTTCAACCCCAACAGAAGCAAAACCCCAAGGCTCACGTGCCTCTCTCTTTGCCTGTGACCTTGCTGTGTGGCCATAGATGTGCTGTGTTATTTTCAGGTCTCGTAAGTAACCCTTTATATTTCACATTTTCTGATGGTTGTTGCTGAGGGACATGTTGTAATCATTAAAATCACAAGGATTGAGGGGTGCTTTGATCGCTCAGTTGCTTAAGCGTCTGACTCTTGATTTTTGGCTCAGGTCGTGATCTCAAGGCTCACATGTTTGAGTTCCATGTCAGGCTCTTGTGCTGACAGTGCAAAGCCTGCTTGCAGTTCTTTGACACTCCCTCTCTTTCTGCTCCTCCTGTGTTTGCTCTCGCTCTCACTCAAAAGAAATAAACTTAAAAATGGGGGGGGGGGTGCCTGACTTTAGCCCAGGTCATGATCTCATAATTCATGAGTTTGAGCCCCACGTTGGGCTCTGTGCTGACAGCTCAGAGTCTGGAGCCTGTTTCTGTTTCTCCCTGTCTCTCTGCCCCTTCCTTGCTCACACTCTGTCTCTCTCTCAAAAATAAATATTAAAAAAAATAAAGAGGGGCACCTGGGTAGTTCAGTTGGTTGAGCATCTGGCTTCGGCTCAGGTCATAATCTCACGGTTTGTGGGTTCGAGCCCTACATTGGGCTCACTGCGTCAGCACAGAGCTTCAGCTTCAGATTCTCTGACTCCCCCATTGTCTGCCCCTCCCCCTCTCCTGCTCACTCCCTCCCTCCAATATAAACAAACATTTAAAAAAAATCGCAAGGGTTGGTCTTGGTGTAGCAGTGGTGTGGAGAGGGGGGGAGCTCCGTGGGAAGGTCCCTGGTTCCCGGGTGGGTGTCCCCGCGCACATCTGGCGGCTAGCATTACTGTCAATGGGCCGAGACTGGCACAAAACAGCAGCGAACGAGCGAAGAAGAGCTGGTGCTGCGTACAGCCTTCCCGGCCCCAAGCTCCTGGTCTCTGGCCTTCAGGGGCTCAGGAGGGCCACCGTGTTCCGTCCTGCCCTGGTGAGTTCCTGAGTAACTGATTCAAAATAACAAGGGTGGCCTGTCTCGGGGGCGGCGTGCCCTGCATCCCGCCGGTACTGTGTGCTCCTGTGATAAATGATGCTGGATGTTCCGGGAGCTTGTACACGTCTGGGGAGGCCTGTCGGGGGATCCGAGTCTTGAGGGATAGACTGGTAGCAAATGAGGCAGTGAAGGCTCGGAGGCCTTCTGTTGTTGCCTTCCTCCTACGGAAGGGAAGCTTAGCGTTGAATTTTACGTTCTTATTGAAATACACAGTCTTCATGATGACACATTGTGTCTTTGTTCACTGATTGAATCCAAGAAAGCTACCTAGGTGAGTGGATAATTCCAGGGGAATGCAGCCCAGGGAGGTCACCCGTATTCTAATGTCAGTGTCCGTGTCCAGCCTTACCTTCTCCCTCCCCGGACTCCTGACTTGGCCGGAGTTAGATTTCATCTACCGGCAGAAGGCAGCCTTGGCTATTTTGGGGTTTGTTTTTTTTTTTTGTTGTTCTTTGTTTTGGACTTTGGATCATCTGTTGCATTCATTTGTGATTCCCCACTCCTGCTTTTCTCTAGAACCCAGTCCTACCCATTCATTTTATTTTGTAATGTTTATTTTTTATTTTTGATAGATACAGAGACAGCATGAGCAGGGGAGGTATGGGGAATGGGGAGGAGACACAGAATCCGAAGCAGGCCCCAGGCTCCGAGCTGTCAGCACAGACCCTGACACAGGGCTCAAACTCCCAAGCCCTAAGATTGTGATCTGAGCTGAAGTCAGACGCTTAACTGTCTGAGCCTCCGTGGTGCCCCTACCTACCCATTCTTTAATTTTTTTTTTTAATGTTTTATTTATTTCTGAGAGAGAGAGCCACAGAGACAGAGACAGTGTGAGCAGGGGAGAGTCCGAGAGAGAGGGAGACACAACATCTGAAACAGGCTCCAGGCTCTGAGCTGGCTGTCAGCACAGAGCCCAACATGGGACTCGAACCCACGAACCATGAGATCATGACCTGAGCTGAAGTCAGACGCTTAACCGACTGAGCCACCCAGGTACCCCCTCCCCCCCCCCATTCTTTAAAACAGATGTGTGGCTTGCTGTCTCCAGAAGTTCCCAGCCTCTGTGGGCTTAGCCACAATGGGTGCCCCTTACCGGTGCTGCCTAGGGAACTATCTGCCAGGCTGATTTTGCTGTTTTCCTGGGAATGTCTTCTCTCTGGCTTCACGGGGTTAAACATTGTGTTATCATCTGTGCATCCCCCAGAGCATGGCGTGAACATGGCACTGCGTGCACCCAAGAAGAGCACTTACCGAGTGTTTTTTATGTGGCAGGCAGCGCTCTGGGACCTTACTTAACTCCTTTTATTTTCTCTGTGCCCTAGGATAGTTGCAGACTCTCTATTTCATGAGGTTACTGTGAGCATTAAATGAGTTAATTCCTGTGAAAGTGCTTAGAAAGAACGTGGAATGTAGAAAGTGCTCAGTCCATGTAAGCACTCATTAACATCGTCCCAATCGTATAGTTGTAAGTGCTGTGCCTCGGAGAGGCTGAGTAGCTGGCCACTAAGCGTCCTGGCTTGTAAACAGCACGGCTGATACTCCAGCTCTGGCATTTTTGCCCCAGAGAGCGTTCTCATAAACGTGAAATACTACTTCTCTTGGTACTGTTTTGATGTCTGGTCACTTTAAATTCAGCACAGAAAGAGCTCGAGGCAATTTATGGTTAATTTCTGCTAGGTCTGTGAGCTTTCCAGGTTGCCTATTCGTTTGTGAGCAGCGTGTGATGGTGACTACATTTCCCATTAAAAATTATTTAAACTATTGAGGCAAAATGAATGTGAACCAAGTCACAAATGTTAATGATGAGTAGTTTGTGTGAAAATGGTAAAAAGCAAACAAATGGTACCTGGGGGGTAAACGGGCTTTCAGAGGAGCTCCAGTGATCCCTGTCCTGGGGTCCACACCGGTGCAGAAAACCTTTCGCTGGAGTTTGAGTGGGACTCGAACTTGGTTCTGACCAAGAGAATGTGGTAAGGAGGGTAGGATGTTTTTCCCGTGATTGCTTAATGCTACGGAAGACTCTTGTAAACTGACTCTATTTTAAACACTACCGTTGACCTTGACGAATAAGACACCATGTTGTGAACGGCTTGTGAAGACGGCTGTGTGGCGGGGAGCTGCCGGGAGACCTTAGGCGCTGAGAGCCGAGAGGACCCCAAGCCATGTGGAAATGAACTCGGCCAGTGTGAGCATGCTTATGGATGGATTCTTCATTGTGCTTCCTTCTAGATCAGTGTGCAGCCCAGCTGAGATGTCTGTGTAGCTGGCAAGACTGAAGCAGAGAACATAGATTCTCCACGTGAAGACTCCCACCTGACTCCCACTGAGGTAATAGATGTGTGTTGTTTTATATGCTCATGATAATTCATTCCGTGGCAATCTATAACTGATCCACCTAGTGATGGTGAAGATTCCGGAAAGGTCAACTCCTTTGATAGGAATCAAAAACGCTGAAACAGACTAGCGGTATGTGTTCAGGAGTCTTGCAATTGCCCATACGCTCTGGCGCGGGAACGTTGCTTCTAAATACTTGTTGTAGGGAATGAGGTGTGTACGGTGTTCTCTGGAAGAGGATATAGTAGTTGAAAAAAATGGAGCAAATAAGGTTTTTCCTGCATGGGGGCTACTTAAATAACGGTGCAAGTCAGTGGAGTTGTCACACAGCCGTTAAAAACGATTTGGTAGAGGTATTCCTGTCGGCACTGACGTGTTCATGGCACAGGGTAGAAAAAGTTGTTGACGGAAGATCGTGGACAGGGGGATTCCTTTTTGTGGACGTGTGTGCTGGGGTAGCTGCTCTCGCCCTGCGGGGGGCTTTCTCCCAGCGCTGCTGCTAATGTTTTGTCCTCCGCTGGACCAGAGGGAGACCATTGGTTACGTTGGGCCGGGCGTGCTTTGGGAGGTGGCAATCCAGGGCATGGGCACCCATCTCCTGGGTCCACGTCGGCCTGCCGGTGGTGATTTCTGCGGTTAATACGGTCTCGACAGGGATTATGCCCGCGATCTCTACAGCAGCGTTCATCTTTGCTCCAGATCCCTATGCGCAGAGAATCGTCAAATGGGTTGGTAGGTCTCCGGAGCCCCCATCGTCACGATCCTCATTCTTGGTGCGAGTGCCATCTCAGAGATGAAGAAATCGAAGGTCAGTCACTTCAAGTGACGTGACCCAGGTGACAGGCTTTGCCCGTAAACCTAGATCTTGCTGGATCCAGAGTTCGTATCCCCGGTGCAGAGTCCCGTTCTCCGCCTCTCTGCTCTCCTGGCCCCAGGAGCACACCTGCAGGATAATGATCCATTCCGGTCTTTTTCCGTTGCCGTTGCTTCTGTCTGCGTCCTTCTCCTTTTCGTAGACTGTGCTAAAACATGAAGGTAACTTTTCTGGCTCTGGTATTCACTCCTTCTGATTTTTCTTTTTTGTTAAGTTTATTTATCTGAGGGAGCGAGAGCGAGGGGGTCAGAGAGGGTGCAGGAGGGGGCGCGCAGGCCCGAGAGAATCCCAAGCAGGCACCGCGCTGTCCCCGCAGAGCTGGAGGCAATGCTCAAACCCATGAACCGTGAGATTATGATCCTGGTTGGACACTTAATCGACCCTTGCAGCCACCCAGGCCCCCCACTACTTCTCATCTTTCCATGGCACTGTCAGTGGACCCTTCCTGAAACACTGCCACGCTCCCCTCCGTATCCTGTGTGGAAGGGGGAGGGAGGAGGGGCGGCCACCTACTAAGTTACTCTTGAAGGGAAACTGGACGCGCGATCACTTGGGCGGTGAATAGGTGCGCGGCGATGGCCCTCATCAGCGGCTCCCCTTTACCCAGGCCTCCTTATAACACGCTTCAAAGTTCCACGTCGGGGGGAAGAAACTCCTCTTCCTTCGGGGCTCTGGGCGTGAGTCCCCTGTAGTCAGAGGTAGGTTGATAGGAGGGACCTCCAGCAGCAGTGGGAGAGGCAGGACCTGGGAAACCCGAGCGACTCCCCCCGAATGACCCAGGCCACCATCTTCCTACCCACTCCTGGCAAAGGTTATCAGGAAAAGCATGGTAAACAAGGGTAAGATCCTTGCACAGATTCAGCTCGGAGCCTTCTCTGTTGATAAGTTTCTAGAAATCCGTCCTCCTTCTCTTCCTGGTACAGAGGGGGAAGACACCCTCCCAAATGGACGTTGCCCTTTGTAAGAGTAACTTCTAGGCTTTCAGAACTTTTCTTGTGTCAGCTGTTTCTTAAAAAGAACCAGCGCGAGGGGCGCCTGGGTGGTTCAGTCAAGCGTCGGACTTGTGATTTCAGCTCAGGGCCTGATCTCCCAATTTGTAAGATTGAGCCCCAAGTGGGGCTCTGTGCTGCCAGTGTGGAGCCTGCTTGGGATCCTCGCTCTACCACCGTCTCTGTCCCTACCCCGCTCGTGCTTGCCCGGTCTCTTAAAAAAATAAAATAAAATCAATAAAAACACCCCACACAGTTCCAGATAATCCTGAGGCCAAAGGAACACGCACGCTGTGTACCGCGATCTGGGTTTACAGCCACAACTCCTGTCCCGCTACGCTGCCATCCCCAGCACATTATGCCAGCATGCCTGCGGTGTGGCCCAGGAGCCAGTCTAGAACTCCCGAATCACAAAGGTGGGGCAACAGATGAAGCTGAGAAGATCTTAAGGTTTCTCGCGGCTGTATCCTAGCCCTTTTGACAGAGAATCTTTAGAAGTGGGACCTCAGAACTATAGTTTCATATACCTCCAGAGGAGATTCTCCTGGGCTGATTCGGGTCTTCCAGTTCGAGAATCGATGTCCTAATCTCCTGTCCTGCTCTTCGCCAAACACGCGGAGTTCTCCGGGGTCTTTGATCGTGATGTCACACTCTTGAAATGGTCCCTCCGTGCACGTATAGGAGGATTAGGAGGAACTTGACGGAGGAACAAGGGGGAGAAGAAGGGGGGAAATGGTGGGGGAAAGGGAGAGAGGCAAACCATGAGAGACTCTTGAATGCTGACAAAAACTGAGGACTGATGGATTTGGGGGGGAGGGGGGATGGGCATAGAGGAGGACACTTATGGGGATGAGCACTGAGTGTTATGTGGAAACTAATTTGACAATAAACTATTTGTAAAAAAAAAAAAATATATAATGACATCTTAACCCCTAAAAAAAAAAAAAAAAAAAAAAAGAAATGGTCCCTCCGTGCCTCCCTACCTGGTGAATTCCTCTCTGAAGTCCGATCTCTGGTGTTTTCCTCTGTACCTTCCCTTGACGCCCTGAAACTATACTGAATTAACTCTTCTGTGCCCTCATGGGTCTATGTGCACAAGAGGTTATAGCGCTTGTCACATTTTTAAAACTTGTTTACAGGTTTGAGTTTGAGTTCCTTTCATTACTGCTGTTCTCACAGGCAGAAACCTTGATCTTGGTTTTTTTTTATACCACCGGAGCTGCCTTAGCTCCTGGTAGGCATTCATTCAATAAATGTTCCTCAAGTTGAATTAAATTGACATTATTCCTAAGGGTTTTTTCTTTAAATCGTGGCTCACTGTGTTACTTGAAAAGTTGTGAATTCCCAAAATACAAGTGTGAATTATTTTTGGATTAGCTGCTATTTATGTAGTTCTTCCCCTCTCTGTAATATACAGGTGATTGAGGCAAGAAGGAGGTACTTTAATAGTATTAAAAAGTTTATCTCTGTTTTGTATAACTTATTCAGTCACCAGAGATTGCATTGCCTTGTTGATCTAGTTTAACTTCAGAACCATGTTTTCCCCTTAATTAAATTTTTAGAAAATGATTAAAGATAAGTTTATATTTTATCCTATTTAAAAATTTTTTTAATGTTTATTTCTGAGAGGGAAGGAGGGGAGGGAGGGAGGGAGATGGAGAGAGAGAGAGAGAGAGAGAGAGAGAAAACGAATGAACAGGGGAAGGGCAGAGAGACAGACACAGAAGCTGAAGCAGCTGCCAGGCTCTGAGCTGTCTGGTGCGGGGCTTGAACCCATGAACTGTGAGATCATGACCTGAGCCGAAGTTGGTCACTTAACCCACTGAACCATCCGGACTCCCTTTATGCTATTTTCAAGTTGCTACCATGTTAAATCCCAAAGAGAACCCATTTTGAAGAGTTGAAATGTTATTACATTTTAATTATATGGTCTGTGTATAATTACTATAAACCAAATTTATCACTTTCAACTTAATAAAGAAATTTATTTCCAAAGTGTCAGATGATATACAATTGAGCCCAATGCTTGTGGAATGTTTGCTGAAAGCACTATTTCACCATTCTCTGATTACATGTCACTGGAAATTTAATTAGTTTATATAACGATAGACATCTCTATCCAAATAATTTATACCATGTCTGTTATGTTGGTCTATTTTTTGTATTAATGAAATGGTTTACTTCAAAGGAGAATAAATGAAAATACTGGGTGGAAAAGGTGCATATTCCTTCTGTTCATAGCTTATTGAAGTCGGTATTCTTGAATTTCATGCGAACATAGTTTATAGGCTTTGCCACCGAGTTCAGTTTCTTAGGAGGAGCCTGGCATAGTATTAAAACTTGTGATAAGGGTAGAAGAGATGAGGGTATTATATGTTCCTTTGTGTAATTTTGAGGAAGATCAATGTATTCTTCTCAACTCAGGCTATTTTGGAAATCATCTATTTTCTACATAGAGGGAGATGCCCAGAACCTAGAGTATAATGACCTTAAATGCTCTATTAGAGCTTAATTACCGAGCCTTGAAGTAATAAACCAACGAGGCCTCTTATGTGAACATCTTATCAGCAGCAATATCCATATCACTACTTAATCCATAGCAAGCTCTATAAAGCAATCAAGGCCAAGGCCAAATTCCTCCTGAAAGGAGTCTGTGTGACTCTACAGAGCTTTAGTGGAGATTCTGCTACCTCGGTTATTTTTCTGGCTACAGGTAACTTGATCATTCTGTGCCTAAGGCTCGTCCATGTAATATCTGCTCGAGCACCCAAATTCCAAGTCCGCTTTTCTTACCAGTGTCCTTTTTCTTATTGTGCCAACATATGGCATTGGCATCATGGTGGAAAGTTCCTGAGTTGGTTACATTGTGGGGGGGAAATCTTTGCAACTTATAATTTTGTGAGGATACTCCTTAAATGGGTTAAATATTTGCCAGTGGAAAAAAAACCTCCCTTCATACCCTAAGTTGGCTGTGATTTCAGTCTGGGAGGCTTAGGACTCTAGGATTCAAACCTGAGCATGTTGCAAAAAGCGACCGGGTCCTTACTGTCCAGGGCTCTGTAAACCTGGACTTCTACTGCTTGAGGACCCGTGTTCTACTTCTTTGGCCACCATGTCCACCAGCTCTTCGATTTGGGTGTCTTCAACTGGTGACATAGTTAAGCCTCAACCTCAGGTGTTCTGTCTCAGATTTTCTGTCCCCTCTTAGTTACTGCCACTCTGGTGGTGGTAATGTCTTTATTTAGATAACATTTTGGCAAACACCAGCTTTGTGGCCCCCACTGCGCTATAATAATACATAAAAGCTGTTAAAATCTGGCATCTGCCCTTGTGTACATGTTGGTGCATGATTAAAATTAGTGAGCAATACAAGTAATATGGCCTGGTGGGGAAGAAATGTATTTGATTAGAATGTGAATGCCGGGAGTGGGGGTGGGGGCAGGGCACCTGGGTGGCTCAGTCGGTTAAGCACCTGACTCTTGATTTCGGCTCTGGTCACCATCTCGTGGTTTGTGGGTTTGAGCCCCATGTCGGGCTCTGTGCGACAGTGTACAGCCTGCTTGGGATCCTCGCTCTCTGCCCCTCCCGTGTGCTCTCCCTCACTCTCTCAAATTAAGCTCGAAAAAAAATTTTTGAACACATTCCATTCCCAGGTCATTTACTAATTTACTGTGTCTTCTTGCAGAAGAAACTTCTCTGGGCTGGGTTTTTCACTATTAAGTGAGTGGGTTGGATGGGAATGATATGACTGTTTTTCAGACTCTGGCTGTTAACAAGCTCACCATTGATTTTAGAGCAAGAAGCAAATGGGCTAGGATTAGCTAATTTCATTGTACATAAAGTTCCACTTACAACACTGGCAGCAAAATAACAAATCCTTTGTCTAGGGCAAGGACTTCTATAGAGCCTAGAACCAAGCAGTGGCTTGTAATGCATGTATACTTTGTCTCTTCTCCAGTAAGTCCTACTTTTTTTTCCTAGAATGCAATGAAAGGGAACTAATCACTAAAGAAGTTTTAGGATTAATTCCCTCAGTGGGGAAATAAAAGCCTGCTTTGAAATAAAGATTATTTTCCCAGTTTTATGGAGATGTAATGGACGTGAAGCATTATGTAAGTTCAAGGTGAACAGTGTGATGATTTGATATAGATCCATATTGTGAACTGATTACCACATTCATCACCTCACAGGTCTTTGTTGTTGGGGGTGGGAGCTTTTAATATCTCTTAGGAACTTTCGAGTATGCAGTATCATATTCTAAACTATAGTCACCTGTGCCGTATGTTATATTCTCAAAACTCCCTCATCTTCTAACTGGAAGTTTGTACCATGTGACCACCTTTACCCAATCCCCCCCACCCCCTGCGCTCCCACAGCTGGGAACCATTAACGTATTGTTTCTACGAGCTCACCTTTTACTAGCTCCCACATAAAAGTGAGATAATACAATATTTGTCTTTCAGTGTTGAACTTATTTCACTTAGCATAATGCCCTCAAGTTTCCTCCATGTTGTCACAAATGGAAGGTCTTCGTTTTTTTTTTTTTTTTTAAACATAGCTGAATAATTTCACATTTTCTCTATACCACAATTTCTTCACCTATTTATCAATGAACTGACTCTTAGGTGGTTTTCATGTCTTGGTTATTGTAAATAATGCTGCAGCGAACATGTGGGTACAGATCTCTTTCAGTAGATCATGATCTCTTTTCCTTTAGATGTGTATATATATCTGTCTTTTCCTTTAGATGTCTATATATTTCCTTTAGATATCTTTAAGTAATTAATGATAGGGAATGGGGTGCCTGGGTGGCTCAGTCGGTTGAGCGTCCAGCTTCGGCTCAGGTTATGATCTTGCGATTCGTGGGTTTGAGCCCCGCATCAGGCCCTGTGCTGACAGCTCAGAGCCTGGAGCCTGCTTCAGATTCTGTGTCTCCCTCTCTCTCTGCCCCTCCCTTGCTCATGGTCTGTGTCTCTCTGTCTCAAAAATAAATAAACTATTAAAAATATTTTAAAAAATTATTGACAGAGCAGTTCCACCCCCCAGTGGAGAGGAAGTATGCTCGATGGATCGTCACAGGACTTGGGAATGTTGGTTTATAACAAGAGGTGGCAGATACTTGAACGAAATCAAACCCTGACAATACAACCTCAAAGGTTTTGACTATATCCATTTCTTTCTGTCCTCAGCACTTAGAAAAGTACCTGAGACTTTAGGAGTTCTTTGGATGAAGGACACCCCTGTTTATCCCAATTAATAGCTCAAGGTTATAGAATGGAAATGGCAGATATATGCTATAGCAGCCTCTAAAAACGCCCTCTATTTCTGACATATCATTTCTGTATTCTACCTTGCAAGAAATTATGTTGGCAATTAGAAATTCCTAAGACTATGTGCTCCTATGAAATATTCATGAATGTCTTCAGTAACTTAAGCAGAACACTCATGGCAAGGACTTTCAACTCTGCCTGTACTTGCTAATGCATATATAGGATTGGGTAGAATGGCACTAGAATATTGGTCCTTGTGAAATAAGCATTTTTATCCAAAATCTAAATTTAGTGTTATGAGCCTTCCTTAAAACATGTATGTAATCATTGAGGTAATGTCAGTTTGAGGGACCTGATCATTCAAGATTATAACAATACTTAAACCTGGGAGTACAAGTTTAGGAAAGAAATACTCTGTGAATCCTAAAACATCTAATGACTTTTCTGAATGCTCGTGTATGTAAGAATTAGAGCTAGTGAAGACCAAATCTTGGGTTTAACTATGTCGGTTAGTTAAATTTTCGTATGGGGCACTTAACCTTGCACTGAGCGAAACTTCAGTGTGGAGTCAGGGATAGAACATCTCTGAGCCATGTGTTTTTGCAAAAATATTTTTTATAAAAGGCTTTATGCCATAACCCTTCAATTTGTTTGTATAAACTCATCCCCAACCTTAGAGTGAACAAAACAAAACAAAAACAAACTCTGAGCTCATCTATTACAGAGAATGGATAATCAGTGAGAGTTTCATATGCCAAGCTGATAATAACCAATACAGTTATAAAAATGTACTTTTTCTTTCTCAATGTTCAAGGTTAAATGGTCTTTTTCATACTATATGGGATTGGAGCCATACATACATTCATATATGACCCCGCATAGGCACACTCTTGGGAGCAGTGTACCATTCCAATGCCCTCAAATACATGGTCTCTTCCTAATGTCACTCTTGAAATATTCCTCTGAATAAGATTTTTAATGTTTACAATGACATGTATGATATTCAAATAATGAGGGACCACAGCTGCGTACGAACAATTAAAATCCCCAAAGGCAAATTTAGAATGAATATCATTAGAGGTCACTGCTAAGTAATGAGGGCTTGTTAATGATCTCATTCATTGACCTTGGGTTGTAGTCAAATTTAAAAAAATGCACATTTCAAAAATTTATAATTTCTAGTTAAGTTCTCATTATTGCACTGGTGTTGCTAAAATATTTAGAGGATAGAAAGTTGGTTGCAAGTAGATTATTCTGATATCTGGGGTTCCCAAAGGATTAGTCGTTTTCAGAAGAACACATTTTTTGGTTCATACTTGTAAAATTACTCTTACGTTATATATCAAGTGTACAAAAAGAGAAGAGGTCCTTGCACATATGAGAGTGAACATTTAGCTATTTTAGTTTGAGTAATATATTCTGAATACTGTGTTTTTGTCCAGTTTCACTGGTTTAAAAATATTTTGGAATGGGCAAGCCAGGAGTTGCATTTATGAGAATGCAGCAGCGTAGATATGTGTGCAAAAGCCACCAGTCTGTTAGGTTTTGAATGAGGATCTTTATGAAACATTCTAAGCTGTGTCCTTGATAATTCTCTGTGCTTTTAAAACCAAATAAGTATTGATGATCTTTAATAAGCATCCTGACAGTAATGGGATCTGATATTTATTGGGAGCATCCTGTCCATGGTGCAGTGGGAATCGCTTGTGTTGATGATTTTTAAACATGGCAATGTGACTGTAAGACCATTGGTAGAATTGTCACTGTTTTATAGTTGATGACAGTGAGGTTCTAGGGTCGCAAGGTAACTTGCCTAGGTACATACAGGTAATGGGTAAGTCAGTATTTGGACTTAGAGTGGCCTGATTTGAAGCCACTGAGAGAATACAAATAACTACCTCTGTTCTAAAGTATCTGATGTTGTGATTAGTCTTCCCACATCTCTCTCTCCTTTTAAAAACGGTCTTAAAATAGCAACGTGGCACATTTTACCAATAACAATGAATATCTGAGTTCTTACTGTGTGCCATATACTCCTGATCACATCTTCATTTTCGTTAAAGTAACTCTTCCTAACGTTGGGATAGAACTCACCACCCCGAGATCGGGAGTCACATGCTCTAGCAACTGAACCTGCCAGGCACCCCTCGTCTGATCACTTCAGTTGCATTAACGTATTTAATGCTCTCAATAATTCATTTTTCAGTGGGGAAACAGAATCACAGAAAGATGAAGTAGGTTTCTCACGGTCCCACATCTTGACCAAACTCAGGTCTGTCAGATTCCATAGCCTGAACTCTTAAAGCCTATATTCTACCACGAAGCCCTAAGGTGACATGGGAAGGTTAATGTCACATCTCCTCTTAGGTAGAAGAGGAGAAACACATTTCCATTAAGTTGAAAAGTACGGGAGGTGCCAAGAGGGGAACGTAAATGGCTCTACGTGAGAATACAAAACTGATCCTAAGAGAAGGAAAACATTTGAGGGTAGGTTAATGTGTATGTGAAGATAGAACTATGAAACTTTGGGGAGTAGGTAATGTGGTGCTGGGTCTTGGTTTGCCCAGGAAAGTTCCAGTTTATATCTGTTGTCCTGGGGTAATTACTAATAGTTCACCTTCTCCATTCAACATCTTATCAGTTTGGACAGTAAAATGTGTAGTCAACCTAGGATGGTGAGGAGACTGACTTGCCAATTGTGCATGTGTCCAGGGGACAGGTGACTTTGGACAAGCCACTTTTTTGGATTTCAGGATCCTCCTGGGTAAAATGAAGTTTCTGAGATCCCAGAAGATTACCAAATTACCTTTCAGCTATAAGTGCTAATACTTGATCCAGTGCTGTGCTGTTTTATGAATTTGACATTAACCCATAGTCTTTGGCCTTCATGAAAATCACTTGAGTGCTCTTATCAGATTGTAGATAGGTAGATTCTTGAGACCTATCGCTAGAGATTTTGATAGCTTGGGTCTGGGCGAGGTTTAAAATCCTATATTTTAATGAGCACTGCAGTAACTATGATGCTAGCAGTCCTTAATTCATATATGCTGCCCTAGACTGTAAGCTTCATGAGATCAGGGAATATATCGTATTCAACATTGTAAATTCAGAGTAGGCGCTCCGGTATTTAAGTGACTAATGAATGAGTGTTAAGTTACTGCATAGTAACAATGAAAACAACATGGAATTAAAGTTGATTTTTGAAATACAAATGTTACATCCTAAGATCTATGGCTTTGCACAGAATGAGTATTGTTGATATAAACGAAGTGTCTGTACAACTGAACTTAGCCAGCGAGGAGGCATTCAGTAATGAGGATTGTTGGGATCTATGACACGATTTTAGAAAATCAAACCAAATGGACTTTTCAGCTCTTAAAACACTAGGTACAGGCTTCCACAGCGATAACGGGAAGTACTTCTAATTGTCGTCACTGCAGTGTCTGGCCTTTCCCAGGGTTTGGAGGCAAGAAAATTGGTCCTATGTGTTGATGACCGAGGCCTGTCCGTACCTGACATGTGTGGAAATGCCGGGCTTGGGAATATTGACCATAAAGAGCGTCCTGCACAGGATGACTGTGCCTGTGTGATAGAGAAATGATACACATTAATTTCTCAAGTCGCAGTATTGAACAATAGGACATCAATAAATATATAGGAAAGCCATGGAGACTAGCAAGTGTTTGTGCTCAGCTAGGTCTGTATTCAAATTGCAGTTTTGCCAGATGTGAGCTGTATCCCTAGGTATTTCACTTCATTGATTTGAACTTCTGTGAGGCCATCTGTCAAATAAGCCTCCAGTATCCCCCTTACAGAAACTGGGGTAATTTGAGATTAAATGGCATATGTACCAATATCTAGTATGTAGTAGCAAGAATTTATTTAGTATATACTAAATCTGATATTTTTCTAAGTGTTCCATACACACTAAGTTAGAATTCAAAATGGTATTTTTATAATGTATATTTTAATATTTTTAAAATCCTCACTATGCAAAATTAAGAATTGCATGTATAGAAAGGTATTATTTTTATAATGCCCACCGTGAAAAATTAAGGATTGGAGTATAGAAAGAGTAAAAGCGAATAGCTTACCTATTAAATAACTTCCCTGATACATAATTAACATAATTTATAGTATATACTTTGAATTTTCACCTACCTTATACACCCATGAAATCACCCCCACAGTGAATATAACCCAGATTTTCAGTTTCCCGAGGGTTTTCGAGTCTGTCTGTAGTTCATCCTGTCTCCATCCTTCTCTCTAGGCAATCAGCGATCTGCTGTATTTTGTAAAACTATACACAAGTTGAATCATACAGCGTATACTCACTTATGTCTTGTATTTTAGTTGTTTACAGTGAGCATTCAGCTGGTCCCTGTTACTCCATTATGGGCCAAGCCAGAAGTTCCTATTTCTTAGATCCTATTATTATTTGGGTCTGAAATTTTTTATTTAACCGAAGTAACATAGTAAATCAAATAGTGCAACAGTCTTTGGACGTAGAACATAGAAAACCCTTCGTGATCCTTTGGTTCTGTTCCTGAAAATGACATTTTAGGTTTTAACATCTAGTTTGCAATGGTTAAAGAGATAAAGTGATGTTGTAAACCTGAACAATTTCCTTGTTTTCCTTCCCTTTCTGATTTCCGTACTCTTATACTGTGTCTATGTAATCCATGCTTTTATTGTGTTATGTATTTATAGACAATTCTAGTATCTTTTATTTATATACATAAGTGTCCTGTTAGAATCAAATTTGCTAAGAGACTAATAATTCCAACCACTTGGAAGAAATAAGAATTATGTGATGCGTTAAAGGTGCTAATTATTGCTATCATGGTAATTATTACAATATACAAATACATCAGACTAGCAGGTGGTACACCTTAAACTTGCACAATTTTATGTCAAATATATTTCAACAATTAACACATACATATAAATATGACATATTTACATATTTTTACAAAAAAGAGAGACAGATTAGACATTTATTTTTAAAGCTTATTTCTTTTGAGAGAGAGAGAGAGAGAGAGAGAGAGACCATGAGCAAGGGGTGGGGCAGAGAGAGAGAGAGAGAGGGAGAGAGAGAATCCCAAGCAGGCTCTGCACTGTGCAGAGCCCTACATGGGGCTTAAACCCACAAACCATGAGATGGTGACCTGAGCCCGAGTCAAGAGCCAGACGCTTAACTGACTGAGCCACCCAGGAGCCCCTAGACAGATTTCAATTGTTGTATAATATTGAAGTGTAAATGTATAACACAGTTCATCCAGTATCTTGCTGAGCACCATTTATATTGTTTTAGGTCTTCTTAAAGTATAAAACTCAGCAGCAGTTTATTGGTCTTGTCACTTCCCTGCATTTGTGAAAACATGCCTTTATGACCATCAATTTATTAAAGATCCATCATTTGAAACAAAAAACAGTATGTGTAAAATAGTATATTACTGTTGTTTGTCATTTTTATGTCTGAGTTGTATGAATTGCATGGTTCTGTCCTTTACTCATTTACTGTTGAGTTGATTCTTTTTCTCGGTTTTGTGGAAAAATTGCCTAACCTTTCCTTATCTTTCCTAACTTGTGTGAACGTCCTCAGAAAGGCTGTTGTTTGCCTTTAAATTTAGTTATGCTGTTGATTTTCATACAGCACTCTGGTTCTAGTGGACTTAAATTTTATCAGTATTTTCTTTATGTTTTTACGTTTTATTGAAGAATTCCATTACCATCGCAAAGTCTGATACTCTGTTTTAAATCTCTGTTTTTAATGTTTATCTTTTTTGGGGCACCTGGGTGGCTCAGTCAGTTAAGTGTCCAACTTCAGCTCAGGTCATGATCTCACGGTTCTTGGGTTCGAGCCCCGCGTTGGGCTCTGTGCTGACAGCTAGCTCAGAGCCTGGACCCTGCTTCAGATTCTGTCTCCCTCTCTCTCTGACCCTCCCCTGCTCGTGCTGTCTCTCTCTCTCTCTCTCTCAGAAATAAATTTAAAAAGAAATTTAAAAATTTTTTAAAAGTTTACCTTTTTAATCTAATTTAGGAAAAGGTGCTACAGCATAATATAGAAGATATCAATAACTAGGCCCTTAATATGCACCAGGCATGGTTTTAAATGTTTGATATGTGTATTAGCAATAATCCATGAGATACACATTCCCATTACGTCCCTTAGGTAGTTATGTAAACTAAGATAAACCAAGTGGCAGAAAATGACAGTTTGTAAAAGGCAGAGCTAAGATTGAAAACAAAGGAGTTTTTCCATACCATCTTAAGAACGTGTGTGTGTGTGTGTGTTTGTGTGTGTGTGTGTGAAATGCAGTAGTACCACTTTTATCTTTTAAAAGTTTTAATTCCACTTAGCATACAGTATAATATTAGTTTCAGGCGTGTAATATTAGTGACCCAGCACTTCCATACAACACCCAGTGCAAGTGTACTCACAGCAAGTGTGCTCCTTAATGCCCGTCACCTATTTCCCCCAGCCCCCGCCGCCTCCTCTCTGGTCACTGTCAGTTTGTTCTCTACAGTTAAGTCTGTTTCTTGGTTTGTCTCTTTTCCATTGCTCATTTGCTTTGTTTCTTAAATTCTGCATATGAATGAAATCATATGGTATTTGTCTTTCTCTTATTTTGCTTGGCATAACACTCTCTAGCCCCATCCATGTTGCAAATGGCAACATTTTATTTTTTATGAGTAATATTCCTGTGTGTGTGTGTGTCTGTGTGTGTACATGTATACACATACACCACCCTGTCTTTATCCATTCATCATTCAATGGACACTTGGATTGTCTCCTTAATTTGGCTGTTGTAGTAATGCTGCTATAAACATTGGGGTGCATGTGCCCCTTTGAATTAGTATTTTTGTATTCCTTAGGTAAATACATAGTAGTGCAATTGCTGGATTGTAGGGTAGTTCTATTTTATTTTATAGTTTATTTATTTTTGAGACCGAGAGAGACAGCATGAGCAGGGGAGGGTCAGAGAGAGAGGGAGACATAGAATCTGAAACAGGCTCCAGGCTCTGAGCTAGCTGTCAGCACAGAGCCCGACGTGGGGCTCAAACCCACAGACTGTGAGATCATGACCTGAGCCAAAGTCGGACGCTTAACCGACTGAGCCACCCAGGAGCACTAGTGTAATTCTATTTTTAACTTTTTGTGGAGCCTCCATACTGTTTTCCACAGTGGCTGCACCAGTTTGCATTCCCACCGACAATTTAAGAGGGTTCCCTTTTCTCTGCATTCTCACCAATACCTGCTGTTTCTTGTGTTGTTGATATTAGCCATTCTGACAGGTGGGAGGTGGTATCTCAGTGTGGTTTTGATTTGTACTTCCCTGATGATGAGTGATGTTGAGCATCTTTTCATGTGTCTGTTGGCCATGTGGATGTCTTTAAGAAATGTCTATTCAGGTCCTCTGCCTGTTTTTAAATCAGATTATTTGGGTTTTGGGGGGGGTGTTGAGTTGTAAGAGTTCTTTGTATGTTTTGGATATTAACCCCTTATCAGATGTATACTTGGCAAACATCTCCCATTCTCTTGGTTTCCTTTTCATTTTATTGTTTCCTTTGCTGTGTGGAACTTTTTAATTTGATGTAGCCTCACTTGTATATTTTTGCTTTTGTTGCTTGTACTTGTGGTATCCTGTCTAAAAAGTCGTCACCAAGACCAGTGTCCAGGCACTTTTTCTCTGTATTTTTCTAGGAGTTTTACGGTTTCAGGTCTTTCAGTTAAGTCCTTAATTCATTTGGAGTTAATTTTTGTAAGTGGTAGAATATACAAATTCAGTTTCATTCCGTAGTATATGGGTATCCAATTGTTACCACTTTTTATTGGAGTAAAGTTAATATATTATTAATTTCAGGTGTATCACATAGTGATTTGCTATTTATACACATAAGGAAATGATCACCGTAAGTCTGTTTACCATCCGTTGCTATACCAAGTTTTTACAGGATGATTTACTATATCCCTTATGCTATGTGTTATATTTCTGTGTCTTATTTATTTTATTACTATAAGTTTGCATCTCTTAATCCTTCCTCCGCCCCCCTCCCCTCTGGCAACCTTTGGTTTGTTCTCTGTATACATTATTCTGTTTCTCTTTTGTTGTTTTGTTTTGCTTTTTATATTCCAAACATAAGTGAATTCACATGGTATTTGTCTTTGACTTATTTCACTGAGCATAATACACTCTAGGTTTATATATGTAGTCACAAATGGCAAGATCTCATTTTTAGGAATGAGTAATAATCATATGTATATATAATATACCATATCTTCTTTATCCAGTCATTCATCAGTGGACACTTAGGTTGTTTTCATATCTTGGCTAATGTAAAAAAATGCTGCAGTGTTATTCTCATGACCATGTTTATGTTCTATCTCCGTAAACTGGAGAAAAGTCTTAAGGAACATCAGTTTCATCACAGTGTACTTTTGTAGAACTACATACTCTTCTATCGAGATCCCATAGACCGTTAGGTGTATTCCTAGATTGTCTTTTCCATTTCTATTGGTCTTTTCCTTTTTCTAGGTGCCAGTACTGTTGTGTCTGGATAATTATAATTATATGATGTGTGTTCTACTGCTCCACACCTGAGAGGAATAGTCCCTCCAGTTGGTTCTTTTTACACTTGCCCCAGCTATTCCTCGAACATTTTTCTTCCATATGAACTTTGGGAATGAGTTTGCAGTACCAGAAATTAGCTTTTGGAACGTTAATTGGAATTGCACTGAATGTATTGACTCATTTAGGGAGAATAGATATTTTTATGATTATCATGCTCTCTGTCCTTTTATAAGATTACATACCTTATCATGTAGTTATTTTCTGTTAAAACAACTTGCATTCACTTTAAATAGAATCTGCATATGCCCATGTGCAGAAAATATATGCCTAAGTTCATACTCAATTATAAGGTGGAAATCTCTGTAACCCCCACTCGGGTCAAGAAAAGAGAACGCTATACTAGTGTATTAGAGCACTGCGCGTTTTCCTCCCTGGTCATAACCCTCAGCCCTAGAAACAACTGTCCTCCTGACTTTTGTGATAATATTTTCTCTTCTGTATCTTGACACTTGTAACTGTTCTTTCATGCATCTCTAAAATAAAATTTAGTTTTGGCTGGTTTGACTTTTATATAAATGAAATCATAATCTTAAGTAAGTCTCTTATGCAGTGTTTTTTTTTTTTTTTTTTTTTTTTGGGACTAAAACATGGTAATGCCACTGTAGTTCACTCAGTTTTATATATATATATATGTAATATTATAATTAAATGCAAATACATCAGTTCATTTATCCATATGATAATTATTTGGGTTGTTTCCAAATTGGGGCTGATACAATGTTCTGTAATGGTAATATATTCTAGTGTATCCTGTACATGAGTTTCTTGAGATGTAGTGCTTTACTTAGACCCTTTGCATTTCCTTAAGCACTTAGAATTAGATTTTTCAAGTTGCAAACAGTAAAATCTGTTGCAGTCTTAATAGGGATTGTATTAAATCTTTAGATCACTTAGGAGATCATTTTTATAAAGTTGAGTCTTTTAATCCAGGAATATAATGGAACTCTTCCTTTTCTTAAAAAAAAAATTTTTTTTAAACATTTATTCATTTTGTGTTTTTTTTGTTTTTTTACATATTTTTATTTATTTCTAGGATAGAGAGAGACAGCGTGAGCAGGGGAGGGTCAGAGAGAGAGGGAGATACAGACTCTGAAACAGGCTCCAGGCTCTGAGCTGGCAGTCAGCACAGAGCCCGACGCGGGGCTTGAACCCACGAACCGTGAGATCATGACCTGAGCTGGAGTCAGACTCCCAACCAACTGAGCCACCCAGGCGCCCCTCTGTTCAACTTTATATTGGAGGTATTAGAAAGGCAGAACTATTGGGTAAGAGAAAGTAAACCTCTATTCAGACAGTATGATTTTGGATATTGAAAAGTCAAAGGATTAGATCTAACACTTGGAATTATGCAGGATTTTAGCAGACAAGGTCAACCTATAAAATATGTTCTGTACACTCATAATTCACAATGGAAAATGATACCTTAAATACTATTTATACTAGCATGTATAACATCTTCAAAAACCAAAATTCTTGGCAATTAATCTGACTGAAAAAGAATGTGTAGGGCCTCTACCCCCATACTACCAAACATTAAAAATAAATGAAAATGTACATAAATCCATATATTGTGTTCATGCATTAGAGACTAATTACTTTTAGCTTGTCAATCTGAAAGTGAGCAATACATTACTTGCAATTATGATCCAAACTCCGAAGCTTACCTTAGTAGAAATGGTCAAGATTGTAATGCTGTATATGGGTGAATATGGAAAATCCAGGATAAAACAGTCCTGGAAAATTAGAAGTTTGGAGGATTTATACTAATTTCAAGACTTACTAAAAATCTATAGTGGTTAAAATAGAAGCAGGGGTGACCGTGGTGGTGGCGGTACTGGTAGAAGTGGTAGTAGGTATGTATTGACCTAAAGGACAGATGGATTGGTAAAACAAAGAGTCCGTGAATAGGACTTTACATGTCTACTCAATATAGATATTTTTTGACGATGGCACCAGTGCAGTTCAGTGGAGAGAAAGAACTATTTTTAAGGAATAGCTGCTGGCACAACTAGATATTGATAAAGAAAAAAATATCCTAGATCACATCGTGCACAAACATTAACTTGAAATGAATTACAAATGTAATAAAGATGAGAATTACATTATAAAGATTCTAGAACAAAACTTTAGGAGGGATATCTTTGCAACTTTGGACAAGAAAATATTTCTTAGAATGTAGAAAGCAATAATCATAAAAGAGTAACAGATGATGGGCTGGACCTAATGTCAAATGCATGTTAATGAAAGGCATCATTAAGACTTTGAAGTGTCAAGTCAAAGACTGGGGTAAAAATAATCGCCGCGTGTATCTTGCAAAACATCAAGAATTTATTAAAAAAAAAAAACCCTACAAATACATTTCAAGAATACGTAGAAAACAAACAATAAAGATAAGAGGGTGAATGGAGCAGAGTGAGAGTAGATTAGAATCAGAGTAAGAGATGTGCAGATGTGATTCATGGATTTTCAACTCCTGGAACCTCCAGAAGGATTTCATCCCTGCAGCCACCGTGAGTTTAGCCTTTTTGTTTTGTTTCTTATTTTAGAGTACAAGCGTGGGGGGAGGGGAAGAGAGAGGAAGAATCTTCAGCAGGTTCTACACTGAGTGTGGAGAGCAATGTGGGGCTCAATCCCATGATCCTGGGATCATGACCTGAGCTGAAATCAAGAGTTGGATGCTCAACCGACTGAGCCACCAAGGCGCCCCATGATTTTAGCGTTCTTAAGACTCATTTCAAACTTAATCACCTCCAAAACTGTAAGATAGTGTTTGTTCAAGACCCTCTTTGTGGTAGGATTTGCCAGGACTTGGTTTACCAAACTTTACTTTTATGACGTCTCAAAGTAGAATCTTCTTTCAGTTTTAGTTTCTCTGTAGAGGAGTGAGGTTGATCGTATTTTTACATTTATAAGTACTGAAGCTTCCTGAGATTTAGTTTCCTATTTGAAATACGAATGTAACTAAGCTGTTAATGAATTTTGTGGGAACCATTTATATGCAAAGGTACTTAATGTGTTTTTATAAGTATTGATTAACTTGAAATTTTTCTGATAGGCTGATTTTAGTCAGTCGTATAAGCTCTCAGCTCCGTAGAAATTTAGCATATTCATTTTATACGGTCTTTCATTTTCAGGAGGCTTAGTGATACAATCAGTGCTACTTTCCTATTGCTGGTTTAACAAGTTACAAATTTAATGGCTTATGTTTTTTATTTAAAATTTTTCATGTTTGTTTATTTGAGAAAGAGGGTGAGCAGGGGAGGGGCAGTTTGGGGTGTGGAGAGAAAGAGAATCCCAAGCAGGCTCTGCTTTGTTACCATGGAGCCCAATGCGGAACTTGATCTTGTGAACTCTGAGACCATGACCAGAGCCAAAATCAAGAGTTCGACGCTTAAGCAACTGAGTGATTTAAAAGATGACAGATCTGTTTTATAGCTTCAGAGGTCAGATGTCCAAAGTGCATGTAGAAGATGATTGGTACCAGATAGGCCTGGAGTTTGCAATTTACTAGCTGTAATACTTGGTTATGTCACTTACAATGAGCCACTACAGTTTACCTGTCTAAAATAGGTATGACTAGAGCACCTGGGTGGCTCAGTCAGTTAAGCATCTGGACCCTTGGTTTGAGCTCAGGCCATGATACCCCAGTTCATGAGTTCGAGCCCCGCATCAGGGTCTGCACTGACAGTGCAGAGCCTGTGTGGGATTTTCTCTCTCCCTCTCTTTGCCCATCCTGTGTGCTTGCTTGCTCTCTCTCAGAAAAAATAAACTTAAAAAAAATGGGCAGTAATTAAACTTGCCTCTTTACGGTATGATTGTAAAGACTGAATGAGACAGTAAAGGTAATAATGAACCAGTAATAGTCATTCATTGGACCCTTGCTATTTGACATAGAGTAGTTTCTAAATAAGTGTTTCTTCTTACCTTCCTTATGACTAAGGTCAGAATTAAAAGCGCTTATGAAGTGCCGTGGTGGCTTCTGGTCACTCTTATTCCTGTCCTCATTTGTAAGCTGCAGTTCCAAAATGTTTACTGCCATTAAAGCAGGTATATATGTTTTGCCCGTATCTTATTTTACCCCATCTTATTTTAGAAATGAATTGCAATCGCAGAGAGGCAAACCATGAGAGACTCTTGAATGCTGACAAAAGCTGAGGACTAATGGATGTGGGGGGGAGGGAGGGATGGGCATGGAGGAGGGCACTTTGGGGATGAGCACTGAGTGTTATGTAGAAACTAATTTGACAAGAAACTATTTGTAAAAAAAAAATAAATAAATAAAATAACAAAATTTGTGAGAAAAAAAAAAAAAAAAGAAATGCAATCGCATCCTGATCCAAGCTCAGTGAGAAGTACCTCGTTCTTGATAGCGCATATGACAGTGTCGCTGTACTAAAGGTATCAGCCATGCTGATGTACCGAGTTGGCCCAAATTGATACTGTGTATTCCTAACCAAAGATCCGAAGCACAGAAACCAGGCTGTCAATTAACTGGTCCAGTCAAAGACCGTTCATCTCCTGAGTAATTTCCAGATGGGCTTGTAGTCTTTGAAAAGGTTGCTCCTACGCAAATGCCGCCATCCAAAGTGCAACACTCGCTTCTCTGTACCTTCTACTAGAGCACGTGGTTATCCAGTTCACTGTGTCTTGCTGTCACATGTGTCGATTAATTTGGGGTCGGGGCGGAAAAGGTGTGCTGGCCACACCGCTGTTAAACGGGTGAATACCCGCGATGTTGCCCTGTGCCGTCAGGTGTGGAAGTGGCAGAAAAGCAACAGCAGACCACGTGGGGCCTCTTCCCCCATCCTGTCCTCCCTCACAGCTTGACGAGCATAATTAGGGGATGCTTTCTTTCGTTTTTTTTTTTTTTTTTTTTTTTTTACCGCTCCCCCGTACATTTTTGCCTTTAGTATTGTTTACTCTCCATTTCCTTTGAACAAAATAATGAATTCCATTTCCTTTAAGTCATATTCTGTTTGATCCATTTGGCCCTTTGAAGACTGTCAGTGGAGCTATGTAGAAAAGTGGTCTGTGGGGATGAGTTTCGGTTTTCCGACATTAATCTTTTAGGCATATTCCTCTTTAACAAATGACTTTTTTATAACTCTTCACCTCGTCACATCTATTTATCACTGATCAGTCTCCCGTCCTTAGCTTTGTTTCACTGTTGTATATGTTGATGCCTTTGTTAACATTTCATTTCTCAGTGTTGTGTGTATGTGTGCAAGCTGTACTTGAAATTTTTTATGTTAACCTTTTTACATGTAAGATTAAGTAAAATATATTCTAGATAAATAAATTGCAAACTGGCCAACAATGACACGATTTCCCAGTAGTATTATAATAACTATTACATAAGATTGAAGGGGTATTAATGGTAGCCTGTATATAAACTTAGACTGGACAACATCTTACATTCTTAAAAGGTCGTCATTTGACACGTGGGGGCCTAATTCCCTTTGGGTAGGTATCTGCCCACATGCGCCTGCAGAAAACATTGGTTTGTATGCTTCTTGCTGATTATAATGTCTGAATTAATCCTGACTAACAAGATTGAGTTTTCTTTCAAGCATCTATAAATAAAAGGAACCCACAACTCTGCTCAGCCTTCCCGGCACACAGCCCAGGCCCACGCTGGCCTCTTGCCCCACCGAGGCGAGCGTTTCTGCCAGCTCGCTTGTCCCCAGGTAATTGGGCAGAAGTCTGTACGGTGGACAAAAGAATAAGGCCGAGAGGGGTCCGTAATTGGCTAACTTATGGTGCTGTAAGACTCCATCCAAATGGAACAAATTTGGACTGTTCGCCCTGCCTTGGCATCCGGCCAATTCATGTGTGGCCTAAATGGGGCTCGTAGTAAAGACCATGGCACTGGTCGCAGTGGCAGGAGCGATGCTCAAGACGGTAGTGTCGACTTGGTGCCACTTTCTAGTTTAAAGATCGGTATCTTCACTTCTGTTTCTTTTTCAAATGTCTCTCTGTAAAAATCGTCAGGACTCAGGGCAGTTTGAGATCTGTTTCCCCTGAAAGCGTCTGTTCCAAAGCTTCTTGAAATACCCGAAGTCCTAAGACCTTTGCTTAGCACCTTGGCCAACTGTCTGTCAACTGTTGTCACGCGGGTTGTTGATGTCACACAACAGCAGATGATTAGCAGAGCGCTTCTTCCATTGTGAAGCTTAAAAACACGTAACGGGTCTGACACGGTTGGGAACTCTGTGCGTAGCTGAATTCTGCACGTAACTGAAACTTTGCCCTGTTCGATGTCAGGAGTTGAGCTGCTGCTTCTGTATCTGCTGGTGAAAGGTCATGTGGGAAGGAATCTAATTTCATCTTCCTGTGGGCTGTAGTCTACATAGTAACCACTCCCTAGTCCACAGAGGATATTGAGTGATGGGAAACCGTATGTATGTGAAGAAGAGGAAAAGACCAGAACCCATGAGCCTTGGGCTTACTATCACTTGTACTGGGAATCTTCAGAGGAACATGGCAGAAGTCATTTACTCTGTGTGTGTTTGGTCATCTCCATAGTGGGGTGATAGGCCCTAACCTATTCCATAGGATCTATCCAACACTCTTTTGAAAATATAAATGCTGGACCCCAGTACCTAGGAATTTTGAAGTGCTTAGAAGGTGAAGATAACTTTTAATAGAAGTCATGTTACAGTCCTATACGGGGTATAAGATACTATTATTGCCTCCGTTTTACAGATGGAGACACCATGGCAGAGAGCGGTTAAGTGGTTGCTTGACCCCTTGGGCAAATTAGCGAGACTTAAAGCCAGAATGGGAACCCAGATGTCGTAGTGCCGGAAGACTGCTCATAACCACGACGGAGTACTGTTTGAACACAGATAGGGTGCTACTTGCCTTTCCCCTGAAGACCTTGCCCTGGCCTCTTCCCACAGTCCAGGTGAATGGGACACTTCAGACTTAATTTGTGAGTGGTCTTGTCAGTAGCAAGCATGGTTTGCATCTCCTATGTAGGATTCCTGAAGGATCTGCGTGTGGAAAACTAGGGGTTAGTTGGGATACGGGGGCCCTGGCTAATGGAGTGCTTTGTAAGTATACAGATTCCTCGGCCCTTCCACTGGAGCCCCTGATTTACTAGGTCAAGGGCAAGAGTATGGAAATGTGTTTCTTAAAAGCTCCTCATGTGACTTGGCGAAGTGTTTGTATTGATAGTGAAGTGAACTTCAGAAGGACCGTACCGTGAGCATGGGCCTCACTTGCACCTTAATCTAGCTGCTGAGCTGACGGCCTTAGATGAAATTACTGCTCAGTGAAAGTTAAACAAAAAGCCTTCTGCTTCTCTAAAACTAGAAAGAGCACTAACTCGGCCGATTGAGTGATTGCTGTGGAAACTCAGTCCATGCCCCGGGCATGGTCGCCACATTTTCATATAGATTAGGAAATGTCATGCCACCAGATGTCGATCAATACATTTTGGAAAAAAATATGAGTTTGGATGCTTTAAATGGAGATGTCAGTATCTGGGAAAAAAATGTTTTTCTATGTAATTGTTTCAGTATCTTGAAATAGGCACACTGTTCCTTCCCCAGCAACTTTGCAATTATTAGACATCGGAAACGTATCTTTGGAGACTGAGCTTAGGGCAAAGTGTCGAAGCTATGGCTCTTGCCGTGGCTGTCGCCGACCTACAGAATGGCCTTGGGCAAGGAACTAAACCTATTTATTTCTGTCTCCTCGTTTGTTATCTGATCACAGCATTTACCTTGTATTTATTTCAAGGAAATGTGCCACTAATTAATGTATGTGACACATCAAGTCTACTTTTAAACAAAAATTTGGCTCTCCTTATCATCCGCTGAAATGAAGAAATAATGTGAGCTCATTGTTACTTCATTGTCTCTCGGTAACTGAGGTGCAGTAGGCAAGAGACCTCAACCCCAACCAGAGCTTCTGCCACAAGTTGCCGCCAACGGTATACTGTTGTAGAGTCCAGGAGAGTGAGCTACGTGACGTTGCAACAGGTCTCTAGGTCCAGCACTGATGGGTACTTACCGAGTAGCAGGAAGATCTGGTACATTCCCTGATGAAAGAACAAATTCTGAAAGGGGCCCGGCTTACGCGGGTTTGCTCTCTCTGGTCCTTAGCATCTGACCTCACTCTTCACGTGGGTCCTCCCCTTTCCCCACTTGAGTCATTAATGCTTGAAGTGATTTGGGTGTTCTTTTGAACTCGGGTCATCTAAAAGGTGGCAAAGCACGTATAATGTGAAGGCACGCACCCCCAACGTAGATTATCAGGAGAATTCCATTCAGTTTTCAAGTCTATAGTTCTATGCCACAGACTCTACACGGTGTAAAGTTCTTCTTGCCATTTAGAATTCCTTCTCATTGGACATCCAGATGGCCAACAGACACATGAAACGATGCTCAGCATCCCTCCTCATCAGGGAAATGCAAATCAAAACCACACTGAGATACCACCTCACGCCAGTCAGAGTGGCTAAAATGAGCAAATCAGAGAACTCGAGATGCTGGCGAGGATGTGGAGAAACGGGCACCCTCCTGCACTGTTGGTGGGAATGTAAACTGGTACAGCCCCTCTGGAAAACAGTGTGGAGGTTCCTCAGGAAACTAACAATAGAACTCCCTTATGACCCAGCAAAAGCACTGCTAGGAATTTACCCAAGGGATACAGAAATGCTGAGGCATAGGAGCACATGTACCCCAATGTTCATAGCAGCACTCTCCACAATAGCTAAAACATGGAAAGAGCCTAAGTGTCCATCAACAGATGAATGGATCAAGAAGATGTGGTTTATCTATACCATGGAATACTACATGGCAATGAGAAACAATGAAATCTGGCCATGTGTAGCAACATGGATGGACCTTGAGGGTGTTATGCTGAGCGAAATAAGTCAGGCAGAGAAGGACAAATACCATATGTTTGCACGTATAGGAGGATTAGGAGGAACTTGACGGAGGACCAAGGGGGAGAAGAAGGGCGGAAATGGTGGGGGAAAGGGAGAGAGGCAAACCATGAGAGACTCTTGAATGCTGACAAAAACTGAGGACTGATGGATGTGGGGGGGAGGGGGGGATGGGCATGGAGGAGGGCACTTTGGGGATGAGCACTGAGTGTTATGTAGAAACTAATTTGACAATAAACTATTTGTAAAAAAAAAAAAAAAAACCTACATTAAAAAAAAAAAAGTAATAAAGGGTGCTATTTCAGCTATTAGTCAAACTGTCAAAAAAAAAAAAAAAAAAAAAAGAATTCCTTCTCATTAATGGGTGGCCGGTAATCCTTAGGAAGTGTGGCCCTGGAAAGAGTTTTGTTAGATAAGAGTTTTGTTAGAGTCTGTTCCTTTTCGTATGTCCTGCATCGTACTTATTTACCTTGGTTCGGTCTTTCTCTGCTGCCTTTACAGTAGAAAAGCTCGTAGTCTTTGCATGGGTATTTTATTTAGTTATATTCAATTTTTTAATGTTTATTTACTTTTCAGAGAGAGGGGGACAGAGCGTGAGCAGGAGAGGGTCAGAGAGAGAGACACACAGACAGACAGAATATGAAGCAGGCTCCAGGCTCTGAGCTGTCAGCACAGAGCCCGACACAGGGTTCGAATTCACGAACCATGAGATCATGACCTGAGCCAAAGAAGGACACTTAACCGACTGAGCCACCCAGGTGCCCATGCGTAGGTATTTTAAATACAGCCTTTCAGTTCGAAGTCCTCAGCATTATTTAAGTGATATAAGCAGCATTGCTTCCCCTGAATACCCCCCTTCATAGCGCTGGAAGTAGGCACACATCACTGCAGCTTTGTTTCTCCGGTCTCAACACTGTCACCATCTCTCTGTCAAGATCAGTATGTGGTTTGTGTGCCGGCGACGGATGTGTATTTTAGACCACCATTTTGGGATCGTCACTTTTTGCAGCGAGTCCAAACTGATGCTGGGTTTTCTGTAAGGGGACACTTGACATTAGAATGTAATTACTCCACTCTCTTGCCCGTACATGTCACAGTAGCACTTTGCTATGCACTGTGGGAAGTACAAGAATGAAAGATAAAGCCACGAGGTTTGAGTACGGTTGAAGAAATTATGGGAGACATGCATCTTAGGGGAAAAAACCTAGCACACAGAGAAAAGTCACAAGAGATGAACCTAATTGAGGGACCAAAGGACATTATATTTTAAATTTTGTTTCTTCCATTACCTACCAGTGGCCTTGGGAAATGCCCTTCCTCTTCCCACACCTTGGTCTCCTTATCTGCAAAGTGGGGACGTGATTAATACCTTCCCACATGGTCATTGTTGAAGGCTAAATGTATCTAAAGAATTACTAGGAGTGTTTTATGAATATTACCTGTTTTTATCGATTATTAGAAGTTCAAAGACCAGAGAAAAGCCTGATATTCTTCTTTTGGGTATAAATCTGGGACTCAATAAATAGGGTACTTCCAAATATTTCTCGTCACACTGAGATTCAGCTTCCCTGAATATGAGGGGGTAGTGTTCCTACATGATTTCTCTTTTTAAAAAATGTTTTAGGGGCGCCTGAGTGGCTCAGTTAAGCATCTGACTCTTAACTTCGACTCAGGTCCCGATCTCCTGCTTTGTGAGATCAAGTCCTATGTTGGGCGCCATGCTAACAGTGTGGGGCCTGCTTCTGTTTCTCTCTCTCTCCCTCTGTCTGCCCCTCTTCCTCTCCACCTCTCTCAAAATAACTTTAAAAAAATAAAGTGGTTTAGGGGCGCCTGGGTGGCTCAGACAGTTTAGCGACTGACTTCAGCTCAGGTCATGATCTCACAGTCCATGGGTTGAGCCCCATGTTGGGCTCTGTGCTGACAGCTCAGAGCCTGGAGCCTGCTTCAGATTCTGTGTCTCCCTCTCTCTCTGCCCCTCCTCCACTCACTCTCTGTCTCTGTCTCTCAAAATAAAGACCTAAAAAAATAAAAAATAAAGTGGTTTAAACAAAAACTGTTTAAGGTTTACAACATGATGGTTTGATACACACATTCATAGTGTACATACTGGACATATGGAGGAAGAGACGCCTGTATAATCAATCTCACTTTATATGGAATCTAAAACCGTCAGAGGCATAGAAGAGTGGTTCCTAGGCATATGTACGTCAGGGAACTGGAGAGATGCTGGCCATACATAAGCTCTTTGATTTTTCTTTCACCTCTCTTATGCCTTCTGGTGCTCAGGCCACTTGCCCTGAGATGACAGGGAAAAGTAAAAGTCAAATCCGTTCTTTGCATTTCCAGACTGGAAGTGGAACCTTTCCTTCCTTAAACTTAGTTGATCTAAGTTGATGATCACCTGGCCTGTGTCTGCACGTGTGAAATTCCTTGATCTCTTTATTTAGCATCTCTCCCTCTCGCAAGCTGAAGCCTGACTAGCTAGCCCGTTGCCTTGCTTAGGACTCTCAAAATCTGTTTTACCTTTACTTTACCTTTGTAACCACCCTGTACATTTTTTTTTTAAATTTTGGTATTGTGCCCACATCTGTCCCAAAGCACATAGATGTTTGATGGGTTGAATCCATCAAAAGCCAACTCTTGCCCAGTTGCATAATGGCTCTAACCTTCACTTGTTTAGGAAGAAATCCCACATACACTGGATGTTCTTAGATTTATTTCAGCGTTCTTGCCGGGAGAATATAATTCACTCTCATCTCAAGTAGTCCCTTCTGTGAATTATTGTTATGACGCTAATACACTTAATCAGCCTAAGACATCCATGTGTTCTGGGGCAGATGTGGGTACAGTGGAGTGAGTTTTATCTTTGCAATATGAATATTTTTCTAAATATGGGGAGTAGCTATAAAGTAAGAAGGCACGTTTGCTTATGTGGCTTGTGAAACGTGTCCCTTTACATTCTAGTAATGAGTATGATGGCACAGTGGTTCAAAGGTCAGTAGTATTGCCTCCATTTATTGAGCACCGACTATATGCTTGTCAGGGTGCTAAAGGGCTTGCATATTTCATACCCTAGTTGCCCCCAATGTGATGAGAAGCAGAAACACATGATTAAAGGATGAGCATCTTCTGATTACCAAAAGTTGAATATTCAGCAAATGCAGTGATCTTCCTTATTAAGTTCAGAGTGTCCTAACATTTTGAACGTCTTGACCAGACACATTACTGTTTATTCTTAGTTGTGCTTGGTTACCCCGTGCACAAAAGATTAGGAAACAAGTATCCTTTGGTGAATGGTAACTCCCCTTCTGGGTTTAGTTATGGTTGGTGGGCGATGATGGATAAAGAACATTCTTTGTTCCTGGGCAAGGTATACCCTATCTCATCTCCATCTGTTCTTCACACTGTAGTTTGGTTGCCATTCTTTCTACTACCCCACTTAACATCGGGGCCATTAGAGCAGGGACTGTGTGCGCATCCCCAGTATGTAGGATGGGGGCTGAAGGAGACTTCCACAAGTGGTCGCCCATTGCCTATTCATGAACATTTGTTGACCGTGAAATGCAGAACAGGGTGTAGAATGAACATGTTAGTAAAATGTGAACCAGCACTGCATGGTTCATACCAGGGGGCCTTATTTATTTTAATAATTGTTAGCTTTTTGGAATGTCTGCCATTTGTTTACTTGCAAGTTTCTGCCTTCCAATATTTTTTTAATTGCTGTTTTTTAAGTTTATTTATATTTAGTGTGTGTCTGTGTGAGCAGGGAAGGGGCAGAGAGGGAGAGAGAGAGAATCCCAAGTCAGCACAGAGCCTGTCGCGGGGCTCGATCCCATGAAGTGAGATCATGACTTGAGCAGAAACCAAGAGTTGGACGCCTAACCGACTGAGCCACCCAGGCACCCTGCCCTCCAGTATTGTGCTTTGTTTTACATTCTGTGATGCACAGAACCCGAACCACTCCTTATCTTAGCATTTTTTTCAACTTTCTTAAACAGAGATATGTTTTTGTTCTTCGTTACCTGAAAATGAGTCGGACAAAAGTACAGAAATGTCACTTACGTGAAATACGCATTGTAAGAAAAGCAGTAAAAGGAAGAATGAATGTGCCACATGCTTGAAATATGTGGGTATTGGACGGTGTGGAAGTTGATGTTAGGGGTGTACATTATACCAAATCTGAGAAGTCCTAAAGGAGAGTACTTAGGTAGTAAAGTGAAGGAAGTGGGATTTAAAACCAGAATGTCCTGGGATGCATGTAAGAGGTTTGTCAGGACCCCCTACACGCTGTTCTTTTGCGTCATTTTCAGCTTCCACCTTCAACTATGGCACCGGGAATTGAATCGGGATGCAGGCCCACGGCGGACTTCAATTGCGGTCACAGGTTTTCCCCATCGCCCTGAAAACAGGTACTCTTTAAAGAACAGGTGATAAATAGAAGCCTTTTATCTTCCACAGCACACCCGTACTGTGCTACTTAATCGAGGAGGATTCCCCGCAAAGCCTAGTTCAGCATCCTGTTCACATAAGACACAAGATCGTTGCCCACAGTATTGTGATGTGTGACATGGCAGTTCTTCTTAATCTTCTAACAGAGCAGCTCGGACTCTGTAAAAGTGGCACAGAGTCCACTTTTATCTGATCTACCTCCTTCTCTCCATCATGTAGCTGGAATTGGTATATGACAAGTAGCCTGTATACTGAATAAATGAGTGACAAAATGAACAAATGAAAACAATGATGTGAACTCTGCAGAAGTTTTTGGTCCTTTGTTCGAGTGGCACATTCACATCAGCCAGACTGATCCAGGATTCCACTAAGGTGTACATCTCCTTGAAGAATTAAAAAAAAATTTTTTTTAAGTTTATTTTGTGAGAGAAAGAGACAGTGTGAGTTGCAGAGGGGGGCAGAGTGAGAGGGGAGAGAGAATCCCAGGCAGGCTCTGCACTGTCAGCACAGAGCCCGACGTGGGGATCCAACTCATGAAATTGTGGGACCCTGACCTGAGCTGAAACCAAGAGCTGGATGTTTAACCAACTGAGGCCCCCGGGCACCCCTTCTTGAAGAACTTTCATTGCACTATTGCTCTGTCTTCTAGGGTAGGAGCGAGGCAGTCTTGATTCTTAGAAGCTTATTATTTCTGTACTCCTTGCTAGTCCTAGAACGGGCCTCAATTATAGTTAAAATCCTATGGGTTAAGCCTACCCTGTGTAATCTTCTGGGAGTTTGACAGTTTTGCCTTTTACACGTAGCTCTGTGATCCATTTTGAATTAATTTTTATGGAGGATGTGAGGTCTGTGTCTAGATTCATTGCATGTAGATGTCCATTGTACCAGCATCGTTTGTTGAAAAAAAAATACTACCATTTCTCCATTAAGTCACCTTGTCTCCTTTGTTAAAGACCATTTGACTGTGTCAGACCTGTTCCTTATTATCAGGAAGTTCATTCCATGACACAAAAGTGAAAACTTTGAGTGGATTCCCAGTACCACACAGGCAGTCTTCTATACCAGTGCTTGGCCATAATCTCAATGTTCCTTTTTGCTTATCAACTTAAAAAATCCATGTTTACCCCCAGCTTTGAGATCCTTTGTGGTACAATTCTCCGTTGTAGCTTCTGGCTTTGCCGTGTACTGTTTCCCTCCTTGTCGCTGTGTCCCCGCCAACGGGCTGTTCCCTATATCTCACACACACCTTAGACTTGCCTGCATACATGATCTAGCTAATGCCATTCTAGTCAAGAGAATTCTGTTCTTCCCAAAATCAGCTGAAACGTTCTTCCCATTCTTCTTGTTTTTTTTTTCCAGAATGTTTGTTAAAAATTATTTAAGTATAGCTGATACACAATATTATATTAGTCCTAGGCTCACACCATAGTGATTCCAGAATTCTATACGTTATGCAGTGCTCACAATGATAAGTGGACTTGTCACCATACAGCATTATTACACTATTACTAACTTGATTCCCGAGGCTGTACTTTTTATTTCTCTGCCTTCTATATTTAGTGCCTGTTTTTCACTGAACACCTGACTTATTTATTATTCTTTAAAATATAATCTATTGTCCAGTGAGCTAACATGCAGGGTATACAGTGTGCTGTCAAAACCAAGAGCATTCTTGAATCTGAATTTTTCTATGGAATTCTAGGAAACCTTTATTGACGACCATGATGGATTTGCTTCTGCCTTTGGTCCCTCTGAAAGTGCTGTGTTAGCCTTCTCCAACATGTTTTCATGTCATAATTCTATAATTACAGAAAGGCCACTTCATCACCTGCATTTAATTTTTCTCTTTTTTTTTTTTTTTCACTGTCAAGTATGGAGTCCCTGAGTCACTTATTTACAGCCAGAGATCGCCAAACCTACTATTTCCATAGCTTCTCTTGAGCTGTAATTATTGAGGTTACCATGTTCATGTTTTTTTCAACATTTATTTATTTTTGAGAGAGAGAGAGAGTATGAGCAGGGGAGCGGCAGAGAGAGGAGGGGGACACAGAGTCCGAAGCAGGCTCCAGCCTCTGAGTTGTCAGCACAGAGCCCGACATGGGGCTGGACTTCACAGACCGCGCCATCCTGACCCGAGCTGAAGTCAGACACTTAACCCACTGAGCCCCCAGGCGCCCCCCCGCCCCCCGCCATGCTCATCTTTTATCGACCCTGTCATGTGCACCCATTGCCACTCAAGCTTCTCACCTTCACCTTTGTGACTATGTACATACCATTAAATAAGGGGGACATGGGACCTTTTCTGTAACCAGCCGGGCGGGAGCCAGGGTACTGTGAGGCGGGCGGGTTAAAGTAGGCTTCCTAGTACAGGTGCCATCTAAAATGTTACATTGTAAAAATAATCAACTTGCCTTCTCCTGACGGTCCCAGGTGGGTTTATTTTTGTATTCTCTAATTAAAAAAAAAAAATATATGATAATTTCTTCTATACCATCTGGTCAATCCCAGGCTTATTTTTGTTACTCAGAACATAATAAATTATGCTCATCAAAATATTTGTTTTAAAAATTTTTGATTTTTATTGTAAAACAGTATTTTAGAATCCTGATTTGGAGTTTGGTGATTTATTATCTTTAATATTGCTTAATACAGTAATATTTGTTTTGTTCACTGTTTCTTTTTAAAATTAAAAAAGATTTAAGTTTATTTTTAAGAGGGGGGAGGAGAGAGACAGAGAGGGAGGGGGAGGGAGGGAGGGAGAGAGAGAGAGCTCTATGTGCTGACAGCTAGAGCCTGGCGCGGGGCTCAAACTCATGAACTGTGAGACCATGACTTGAGCTGAAATCAAGAGTGGGATGCTTAAGCAGCTGAGCCACCCAGGTGCCTCTGTTCACTGTTTTGATTGGAAAATGTGCCTGCCATGCTAGAAGACATCAGATAAACACTGTTGAATGAATGAATGAACGAATGAATGAATGAATTGAATCAAATACATTATCTTTCTTGAATATCAGTAAAGATTTAAAAACTAAATTTGAGGGGCGCCTGGGTGGCTTAGTCGGTTAAGCGTCCGACTTTCGCTTAGGTCATGATCTCGCGGTTCATGGGTTCGAGCCCCGCGTCGGGCTCTGTGCTGACTGCCAGCTCAGAGCCTGGAGCCTGTTTCAGTCTGTGACTCCCTCTCTCTCTGACCCTCCCCTGCTCACGCTGTCTCTCTCTCTCTCTCCTAGAAATAAATAAAACATTAAAAAAAAAAAAAAACTAAATTTGCTTCTATCTTTTGGAAGTTAAACCTTTGAAATTGTTTTCTTGGTGTGTGGTAAATTTGATCGTGCTTGCTTCATTCTTCTGTCCAGAAAAGAAAAAAAATAGATGTCCATAGAAAAAATAGTACCTTCGAAAGACCATGTCAGTCCATGACCACAAAGACCTATCAATTTTACAGTCCTTCTAAGAGGTGGTTTGTGAAATAAACCCACACAGAGAATCATTTTTATTTAGGATTCAGGTGATGTATTCAATCCTAGCAAGCACACTGGTCTTGTGTGCAGGCCTGATTAGAGTTTGATGTCCAAGCCAGAATAAGGAGAAAGAGATAGATAGGCTTTGGGGACCTTGACCCCGATGTATTTGGATTGAGTATGCAGTTCACCGAACTGTCATCCCTTCAGAGGACACTGGCGCCTCTTCATGGTGACTGAACATTTCTTGCAGCCTAGGGTCCAAATGGCCGCAAGCATCTTCTTTCTGGTCTCTTAAGGTGCCAAGTTGATTTTGGTGACTGCTCCAAAACTCACCTGACCCCCTTGGGACATGGGTGCCTCTGTAGGAGGAATTAAACGGAAGGACAGACAGGGAGGGAGCATGAGAGAAGTATAGTGATGTTTTCATTTCGTGGAATGACTGGTAACGAAGGTTGTTTTCACCCTGTTAACTGTGATTCATGAAACTGGTGCAGTCTCGATTCCCAACTAATAATAGAAATATGAATATCGATTGTTAATCGTTCAGCACGTCCCATGTTCCTGCAAACAAAAAGGCAACTGAAATCATTTTAGCATTCTGCACTGTCCCCTCTTTGGAACAGCAATAGTCTATAGATTACTTTAGCTAATCTATATTTATCTAATACCCAAATAGGGAAGAATAATTCAAGCTATCAAGATAAGTGATAATCAATATAAATACATTTTCCTGTGTAAGTGGGGCTTGATCAATTCCAAATGTGCCTACCAGGTGGCTGGTAAGTGAACTAAAAGCGATTTCAACAGACTTCTTTCATAGGCCTTTTCTTTTTCTGTTTCTCTCTAGCTATTGTCACACAACCTTCTCTCTGTTTTCTGTATGTAAAGCTTACACAGGCTGTGACCAAAGACAAAGCCATCTTATTTTATGATCCCCAAACTGCAGTCGCTTAGAGACCCAAAATAGCAAGTAATTTCTAGTGAGCTCATCCAAGCTCTAGCCTACGCACTTCCTTTTTTGCACAAAATGACTTGGCTAACATTCCAACCAAGGACCATAAACCAGGAGTGTGCAGACACTGAGAATAAAGATCTATTTAGATAGATTGCATGGATTAAAGAGGCCTAAGCCATCTGTCTTTAACACAGGCGAATGTCATTTGCTTTAGTCAAGGGCCTGGGCTTTCCAGCAATATCCCAGCATTTAAAGATTGAGAGAGGTGCGTTAACAATTACATGTGGATATCATTCACAGAAAAGTCGTGTGCATCTGTTTCTCTTATTACAGACTTTCAGAATCTTAGTTACGATTTTAGAAATAGTTTGTAAGTATGTCCTCTCCGCCCCCCCACCCCGCTATGTTGCCCCTCCCCCCCCCCGAATCTGTTAATGCTGCCATTCGAAGCATGCTCTTTGGTATTTGTTTACATGTGTACCCTTTCCTCTGGAGGGATCACTCCTCCAAGATGGGGACTGGGCTTTATTTATCCTGTGTCCCCAGTGCCCAGCACTTAAGGAGCGATCTGCAGGTGTCTGTACATGAGTGTTGAGTGGATTGCATATTCATCGAGCCCCTGGTGGCTGGGGTGTGTGTGCCTCATGGGGTGGGGTGCTGAGGGGTTATTGAAGTGGTTTGGCGGGCTGCAGTGAGCAACCATCTGATTCTTTCATAGGTGTCTCATCCCCTGGTAATAGCATTGCTAAGATAAAATACAGGATAGTCAAGTTTGAATTTCAGGTAAACCTCTCTTTTTAGTAAAACTATATCCCAAATATTGCAGCCAGTTATTGCATGTCTCATTATTTGATGTTTATCTGAAATTCAAATCTAGCCAGGCATCTTGCATTTTTATTTTCTAAATTGGACAGCTCTATCAATAAGGATGGGGTTTGCCCAGTGGAGCGTGGGACCAGACAGTGAGCCCTCACTCAAATGAATTGATGTACTTTACTATGTAATCAGAGCATAATCATTTTAAAGACTTGATGCCTATGTTCTTTGCTACTATGAGTGTGATTGAACTTTCCTTAAAAAGTTCAAAGTCCTTAGTGAAAAAGTTAAAAAGCTTGGAAATCCAGTGGTCTGATCTAGTTCCTCTCTAAAAGAACTGTACCCTCTGCCGAAAGAACCAGCTATTGGCTACTGTCAGGAAGTCTTAAGATATCTGAACCTTGTCAGATGAATGGTAAAACCTCGGATTATGAATGACTTGTTCTGCGAATGTTCCACAAGACCAGCAAACATTTCTAATAAATCTTAACTTGATAAATGAGTGATGTCTTGCAATACGAGTAGTAAGTGACGCCGAACGTCACATGATCACAACTGAGCCAATGGTTCTGGAAGTTCACTTTCATACATAAGTGCTTTGCATTACAAGCTTGTTTCTGGAACGAATTATGCTCGCAAACCAAGGTTTTACTGTAGAATTTAGAGGGGCGCCTAGGTGGTTCAGTAGGTTGACGGTCCAACTTCGGCTCAGGTCATCATCTCCCAGTTGGTGAGTTTGAGCCCTGCATTGGGCTTCCTGCTGTCAGCACAGAGCCTAGATCCTTACAAGCCCACCTTCCAGCCCTCTTTCTGCCCCTCCCCCACTCTCACAGAAATAAACATTAAAAAAAAAAGAAGTCTGTATTCAGTCACGTGATGTGTGGGTAACATGGAACAAAACAGACTTAGCTCACGTAATGCCTAATTAGTTAATGATCTTGCCATAACAGCCCTTAAAAACATAGATCATTTTCTAGGTGAGTATTTCTGGGGGAGGGTGTTGAATTGAGACCATAAAGGCTTTTCACCAAAAGCAAATGAGATACATTACAAGAAATGACATTTTGCCCTTAGATTTTCAGGCAGACATTCTTTCTTACTCAACCAACAATTTGCAGTCAGAATATATGGGACACATTTGAGTCCTGGACCATATCTCGATAAACCCAAAAAGTTTGACTTGGTGTAGGTATGGCATGTGAATGGGGTAAAGAAATAGCATCTTTTCCTGCTTTTTAGTCTGCTGGGCACATTAGCTTTTTCCACAGAATTAAAAGTGCTCTCATATTCAGCCTTCATTTTGCCCTAAGGTATTTTTCTATGCTCTAATGTTATTTTTTAATGCAATTTGAGTGCAAGAGTACTATGAACTCCCAAGCGGTTGAAACTTTGTGAAGAAAATTGTGCAAAAATGAGAAGAATGAGAACAGCTGTAGGCATTAAGCAAAATACGTGACAAATATGACAGAGACTGTTGAAAAGCTGTGGAAGGCGAAGATACTGACCTTTCTAGCACTTGCTCACTCTACTGGGGATAAGACACCGAATGGCTGTCTAGAAGGCCGTTACCTGCATTGTCACCACTTCATGAAGGATCTTGGTCTGTCTCTTCTTCACCCACCACTGTCCGCCGGCAAGTTTTTACTTCTTCCCTTGGCAAGTACAGCAAACCTATGCTGTGTTAACACTTAATCTAAATGCATTAATTTAAATTGCAATTTGTGTACTGCTTACATAAACTTGATTTTTATTCTTTTTGGACTTAGTTTTTTGAGAGCCAGTAAGAGTGGGAGAGGGGCAGGGAGCGGGCATCCCAAGCAGGCTCCGGGCTGGATGGAGGGCTCGGATCCATGAAAGTGCAAGGTCATGACCTGAGCTGAAGCCAAAACTTGGACGCTTGACCGACTGAGCCACCGAGGCATCCCGGCTGAGTTTTATTCTTCAAGTTATTTTTTTCTGTGATAAATATTTAGATGCTGTTGCTGGCAGGGAATTCATAGTTACTTGGTACTGACGTTCCTTAGAAATGCAATGACTTCTCATATGGAAGCAACACTGCTAGTAATAGATGAATGCCACTAAACACATTGGTACGGGCCCGTTAGAACAGGAAATAGCGGTGGAGACAGTGAAAGGTGACTGAGGCTTCGAATGGCAGAATTGATGACTTTTATAGTTCTGGAGGCCAGAAGTTCAAAAGCAAGGTGTCAGTAAGGCCACGTTGCCTCTGAAGCCTCCAGGGGCCCGATCCTTCCCGGCCCGGGCCCACCTGTTCTGGTGGTTTGCTGCTTTGTTCGCAGAGTCTTTGGTTCCCTTGGCTTGTAGTTCTGTAACTCCGGTCCTTTGCCTCTGTCCTTACGTGGTGGTCTCCTCGTGTATCTCCGTGTCTTACCTGGCCATCTTTTGGTAGAGTAATCTTTTTTTCCTTTTAAGCTTGTTTATTTTGAGAGAGCGAGAGAGCAAGAGAGGGCAAGTGGGGGAGGGGAAGAGAGAGAGAGAATCCAAGCAGGCTCCATGCTGACAGCGCTGATTCCCCACGCGGAGCTTGACCTCACTGCTGTGCCACCATGATCTGAGCTGAAACTAAGAGTGGGCGCTTAACTGATGGAGCCACCCAGTGCTCCTAAGGAAATCTTTTTATAAGGACATCGGTCAAACTGGTTTGGAGCCCCCCCTCCTCCAATATGGCCTCCCCTCAATTACATCTTGATGCCCTCATTTCCGAATAAGGTCACACTGCTCAGTACTGGGCAGATGTCAGGACTTCAGCGGACCTTTCGAGGCGGACACGATTCAACCCATAACACGAGGATTTCCTGACAAACGGACATGGAGTGGGAGAAAAGTAGGCACGTCAGAGGACTCTCAGCTTTTTCGGGACAGCAACGAGAAAGGACAATGTTGCTGTAAACCGAGCTGAGGAAGACTACGGCTGGAGTATATTTGAAGGGATCAGTAGTTCACTTTTGTATATATTATGACTTTTGTTTGGTGATATGTTTTCAAAGTGAGGTGGTGATGGGGATCTATTGGTTTAGAGTTAGGACACTGTTCTGGGAGTGTGTGTGTGTGTGTGTGTGTGTATGAGGAAGTCAGAGATGAGCACCGCACTAAGAAAATCTTGTGACGACTTGAATGTTATTAGTGAAATAGAAAGCAAAGTCATCAGTTGATTGCAAAGGATGAGAAAGTAGTCATTGGGAGTTTCGAGGTAAGAAGAAAAAGCTACGAGATCATTTGCTCAGCGTTGGGAGAGAACAGAGTAGGAAAGATATTAGAATTATGTGACAGCATTAAAGACTCACTTGAGATTAATGAGCGTGAATCTTAGGTGAGACCAATCAGCATAGATCTCTCTCCAACCATGTTCTCCTGCAGTTTTGTAGGAAACATTAGATCGGAGTAGTTCTGTAGTTTTACTCTGAGAAGACTAGGAGTAAAGGGTGGGGGGAATGTGTGAGGAGGTTCTGTTTATGATCTACCATAAATCTGAATGAACTACTAAGCTGGGCAAAGAGAAGAGAACTGACCTCACAAGAGTCATGAAAAAGTGGAGATTGAAGTTTGTCAGAAGCATGGTGCTGGCGGGAACAACCTAGAAAGATAGGCCATGCTGGGGAGTGAAACTGAGATTATGGAGAAATTGCACTTGTTGGTTTTCACAAAACGTTAGGTGTGTGGAAGCGAGTGGTCTACGTTGTGCGGAAGACTAGATCATTGGGTGAGAAGAGGTCAAGGAACAGAGAAATTTCAGGATATTGAAAGAATCATCTGACCATGTCTTGCAATTGCCAAGATTTATGAGAAGTGGTGTAGGAGAAACTCGAGCCTGACTGTTTCTGCCAGAAGCACTGTTGTACAGAACACTCTACTGTTATTCAAGAGCTTTGTTACTGTGTGTATGGGGTGAGATCTTGCCTGTGCTCTCAAGTAGAACAGCCCATGTGCTCTTCTTCTTTTTTTAAAGTTTATTTTGAGAGAGAACACGAGCATGAGCAGGAGAGAGGGAGAGATAGGATCCGCGCTGACAGTGCAGAGCCCTACACGGAGTTTGAACTCATGAACTGTGAGATCATGACCTGAGCCAACAGCAAGAGCCAGACCCTTAACCCTCCAAGGGATCCAGGCTTCCCGGCAGTGCTCTTCTTTGTATTATCACAATATAATTGGCAGTGCTGGTCGGTTGGATTTGTACCTCGTCAGTAGAATTGTCACTCACAAGAAAAGACATTCAGAGAACACACATCATCTCTTTGAAGAATCAGTGCTCCGGAATAGTCCTGTCTGCTTTTGTCAGGAGGCCCTCTCCTCCCTCTGGGCATGTTACCAAAATTAGGGGGCGGGGGGGAAGGAAAGAGGAATGTACTGATCCTCGGACCTGCTTTGAATCGTAAGCTGAACAGAAAGTGATGGACGTAGAAGTTCTACCCTGCAGCACAATGTTTCTTGAAGTATGAATGGATGAAGGAAATGACAAAATTTTAAAAAAAGGATAAAAGATGAAGTTATAGAAGTGGAAATAAATTGGACTCTTAAAACTGGTCATTAGCGTACAAAGAGTTGGATATTTATATTTTATTGAAAACGCTTACGAGATTGACAGGAAGTACGTCCGCATGTTAATAGTGACAGCCCATGGATGGCGGGGTCACAGGAGGGTCCTAAAAGGAAAGTTTGTGATTTAACTTCTGGGGAATCTATTGGGGTGTCCTGGGCCACTTCCATACTGATATCCATGTGAAAATGTGCAAATATTCCTGCTCTCCTGGGCTCAAAGCTAACATCTAATAAAGGGAAACCTTTAGAAGGAAAGAACCCCTAGTCTCCCTTCCCCTGCCTCTCTCCTTCAGACAACATGAGTTGGCTTAAATACTGTTCACTGATTCTCTCTGGGGCCTTAGGCAAATCTCACATAGGCATTTACAGATTCATTATTTGAATAATTAAGTGTTAATTGTAATTGTTAGTTTATTCAATGTAACATAAGATAAGTTGACTTATTTTCCTTAATTGACTCCATAATGTTGATGCATATCCTTCAACCAGAGTTCACTGCCAGATAGTGAATAGTTGTGCCATTCAGAGATACTGATGCTTACAATTGCAGCCATTTATACCTGGGAAAGGAAATGCAGTCTGCCCGTTCTCGATGTGACCATGGTCAGTAAAACAGTAGACCCTTTACCAAGGCCCCTCTAAGTGCCCCTATTCTTGGACTGCAAAGGGATAACATTACATATTCATCATAATATTTTTAACCAATTTCCATTTATTGAGAACCTATCCACTTATTCGGCAAATATTTATTGAGCACCTGCTACGTCTTGGGTAATGTTCTGGGCTTGCATATGTATCAATGAAGAAAACAAAATTTTCTTGCCTCATGGAGTGACTATCCAGAGGGAGGATGGAAAATCAATATGTAATGACATATAATCTATCTGGAAGGGATAGGGCTAAAGAAAGAAATGAGGAAAGGGGTTACGAAGTATTGACCTTGAAATGTTGAATAAATGATTCAAGGATAAAAGCACCAGGTTAACTTATTGAGGTTTAACGTCTAAGAATTAAAACGTATACTTAAGTTGTTTATAGTTAAGAAGCCTGACAATTGTATATGCTCACGTTCCAAGTACCTGAAGCAAGATGTCAGACGTTTCCATATTCACGTAAAGTCTCCTTCCTAGTACCAGTCAGTCCTTCTCCAGTGGAGTCTGCCTGTTCTTTGAATTCCTGGTAGTGAAAGTGTACAGTGTTTGAGTGATATGTGTATGTGCACATGTACTTACCATGCCACTTTGGCTCAATATAATGTTGGGAAGATTCTCCAAGTTGGGCAGGTCGCCCTAATTATTTCACATGGCTGGATATCATTCAACGTGAGCTTTTCATAATATTTTTATGTTGACGGACATTTGCATTCTTTCCATTTTAGGCTTTTTTTTTTTTTTAACTTTATATATTTATTTATTTTGAGAGAGACCGGGACAGTGCCAGTGCGGTAGGGACAGAGAGAGGGGGAAGGAGGGAATCCCAAGCAGGGTCCGCACTGTCAGCACAGAGCCCAATCCAGGGCTTGAACTCATGAACTGCGAGATTGTGACCCGAGCCAAAACCAAGAGCAGGACACTTAACTGACTGAGACCCCCAGGCGCCCCCCCTCCCCCCCGTTTTAGGCTTTCATGTCTAGGACTGCTTTGATCATAGCAATTAAAGTGTTTTTGTAGACTCATGTTTTCATTTCTCTGAGGTAAATGCAACTGGAATTTCTCTATCATAGGGTATATGTGTATTTAGCTTTTACAAGTAACCACCAAATTGTATTCCAAAATAATCATTTTATGCTCTCATTAGCAATGCATGAGAATTCCACTTGTTCCACATCCTTGCAGGTATTTGGTATTGTGTATAATTTTTATTACAGCGGTACTGGAGAATATGTAGTGACAATTTATTGTGGTTTTAATTTATATTTTCCTTCTGACTAATGAAGTTGAATGACTTTCCATGTGTTTGTTGACCATTTGTTTAAAAAAATAGCTGTGTATTTGTATAATTTTTATTGTATGGTTTGACTTTTGGAAGTTTTGTATGTATTTTGAATAGGAGTCTTTATCAGGTACATATATTTTTCTCAGTATGGGGTTTGCCTATTTTATTGTGGTTTCTTGTTGAAAAGGGATTTTAAATTTGATGAAGCCTATGTTGTCATGTTTTCTGAAAACTAGCGCTTTTCTAACTTGTCAGAAATCTTACCTACATGAATGAAGGTCAAGAAAATGCTCCATGCTTTCTTCTAGAAGGCTTAGGATCCTGGCACTTATGTTTGGACTGCGATGTATGGTACAAGGTCCAAGTTCCCAAGGTTGTCATGTGTTCTGGTGGAACATACATTGGTCTCTTTCTGTACTTTCTAATCTGTTCTGTTGACCTTTATTTCTGTCCTTACGCTAGTACTGCGGTGTCTTGATTACTAAACTCTATAATACGTCCTTAAATCAGATAATTGTTCCAATTTTGTCCTTTTTCAAAATTGTTTTGGCGATTCTACGTCCTTTTCCTTTTCAAAATAAATTTTGAGTTATGTTGCCAATTACTTCCAACATGTCTGGTGGAGTTTTTCTTGGGATTGTATTGAATCTGTGGATAGATTCAGGGAGGCTAAATATCTCAGTGTTGAGTTTTCCTATCCATGAAAATGGCTTACCTCTCTTTTTCTGCTCTCCAGCCTGGCTGCCACCTTTGAGGGTAATTGCAGAATCCTCTTTGCTCTCTATTTCTTCCCCAGACTTTCTGCAGTTTAGGATCTTTCTCTACTCTGCTGCTCAGCCGACAGTCTTCAGAAAACAATTGCATTACTTCAGACTTACTAAGAACTAGAGTAGCTACAAAGGATTTCTCTTAACTTTTGTGCCATTACCCAAGCTTTTGTGAAACCACTTCTGTGTACTCCATGAAGACTCTTGGGAAAGATTTGATGGATGGATTCAATCTCATTCTGTTTTTGAGGGATCTTTGAAATTCTCATTTATCACCCCAGCCAATGTATAGGCATTACAACTTCGTAAACTTTTGGCTAGTTTTTTATCCCAGTCTACGGAAAACTACTTTCTTTCCCCACCACTTCACCGTGGTCGAAAATAATCATGGACCTCTTTTCTTCCATGAACTGCCTTTCTCTTTCTGGAATTTAGTTCATTAAGGTTTCTTGGCTCTCAGCTTTCTGTTATTTGTTTGCTTTTGTTTTTGTTTCTTCTTTCAAACTATGATTTTTGTAGCCTACCTGACTCTCTTTAGTTGTTGGGGTGAGAGCTGTGTTCTTTTTACAGATTTCTGCGTCCTACCTGGAAGCAGATGACCTGAGCAGGTGACCCTTGGAGATAGAACTGAATGGACTAAGGGAGATTGCCATACGGATATCTGAAGGAAGGAAATTGGAAGAGAACAGAAAGTACAAAGACACCCAGGTGTGGGCTTGCTCAAAGCATAGTAAGAAAGCCAGTATAGATGGAGACTAGTGAGGGATGGCAGGAGTTGTTGGAGAGGAGGCTGAAAAAGTACATAGAGGCCAATATGCTCTTGTGGGATTTAGTAACAACTTAACCTTTTAGTTTATGGAGAATTGGTTGCTTTTGCAGGATTTAAACTAAGAAATAACATTTCCTGTGAAATGTGATTACTCTAGCTATTGTATTGAGCATAGAAAGAAAAGACTTTAAAGAAAACAGAGGCCAGAAAATCAATTTGAAGGCTATTCCAATAATCCAAGTAAGAAATGATGATTGTTGGCTTGAGCTAGGGTGGTACCATTACAGATAGTGATAAATGATTGGATCCTATGTGTAATTTTGAAGTTACAGTCAACCAAATTTTGTACAGCATTAGATGTGACAGTGAGTGAAGTCAGGGATGACTGAATGGTTTTTGTTTTTGTTTTTGTTTTTTTTGCATAAACAACTTGAAGATTTGCCATTATCTGAAATGAGGAACACTGCAAAAGGACTTCATTTCAGGGAACATCAGCGCCTTTGGTTATATTAAGTTCAAGTTGTCTATTAGACATTCAAGTACTGATGTTAAGGATGCAGTTTGACATAAGGGTCTAGAGGATCAGGAGAGTGCTCGAAAAGTATATATTTGGAAGTCAGCATTTGAATGGTAAAGATAGGACGTTGGGTGAGACCGTCCAGAGAATGAATGGATGAAAAATACCTGATTAAGTGGGTTCTAGAAAGCATGGGAGGGAAGAGATTGTGCTCACCTTATACACAATGCTTTCAAATTGCGCTGCAAATAAGAAGGAATAGAGCTGTAAATAGAAGAAAAATGGGCTTACAAAGGGTATATTTTTAATTTGGAGAAATGATCTGTGTTTTTTTTTTTTTTTAATGCTGATTAGAACGATCCATCAGAGAGCGCAAATTGTTTCTGTAGAAGAAATAGGGAACAATTGCTATAAAGATGTCTCTAATTTGGCACAGGCTACATGGGCACAGATGTAGGTAGGTGGGTATATGTGGATGGTGGGAGCATTTGGAAATTCTTTTCTAATTCTTCAACATCCCTGGTGAAATAGGAAGCAGAATTATCTGCTAAGAATGAGAATTGGAGAGGGGGTGTGGGAAGTTTGAAAAGATGGGGAAAAGTTTGGAGTACTAGTCTAAGAAGGTGGGAGAAATAACTGACCGAAAAAAGAATGAATACTAGGATTACTTGAAAGCATTAAGGCCCAATCTAAAATTATTGATCATAATTTTAAACAGATAATTTCCCATGGAGTTGTTAGTAATCTTCCATGTTCATTGTAGGCATGGAGTATGCGGACAGTTGAGTTTAGGCCATCATGATGAAGAGGATAAGGGGCTCAAGAGTGGTATGTACACTAGAACAATTATAATAACTGGTCAATTTTTGGATAGAATAGTAGTATATTGAATTCTTAAAGGCACTCAACATCCTGATTGTTGACATAGTGTGGAGTCATTTAATGTGGTGGTGATCACTTAAGAGACCATCTGAATTTGGTTTTTCACCATCAGGGTGAAATTCAAAGCCCTTAGTATAGATCTCTTCTTTATGATGTCACCCCTGCCTTGAATGAGATGCCTTCCCTTCCACACTAAATTTTAGCTGTGATGCCTTAGTCTGTTCAGACTGCTGTAACAAATATACCATAGCCGGGGGGAGGCGGAGGGCTATTTCCCACAGTTCTGGAGGCTGGAGGTCCAAGGTTATAGTTGGGTTCTGGTGAGGGCCCTCTTCTGAGCTGTGGGCTGCTGACTTGTATCCTCATGTGGTGGGAGAGCAGAGGAAGCAAGAACTCTCCTGACTCTTAAAAGGGTACTAATCCCATTTGCGAGGGCTCTTCCTTTATGACGTCATCTAATCCTCATTATCTCCCAAGGGCTTCATCTTCTCTAATGTTATCACACTGAGGAGTAGGGTTTCAATATGCTAATTTTGGGGGGAAACATACTGCTTGTATTTTATGAATGTAGCCGACTCTGGAACAGGCTAATGTCTATCTGTAGGTGGATTTCTCTTTCCTCAGTTCTTCAGTTGGCTTGCTCTGACTCTTTAAATTTTCCCCGTGAGCCGCCTACTTTGCCAAGCTCTCCATCATCACATCTTCCTGGGGTACTCCTCTCTTCCAGTCACTCAGCCCAGAGGGAGAATGTGTATATCACAGTGGAAAGAATAAAGTCCCTGAAGCCAGAGAGATGAATGCAGGGTCTACAATTTTTATATCTACACTGCAGCTAGTAGACCTTGAGCAAGTCACTTAAGTCACTCTCAGTTTCCACATTGACACACTTGGGAAAATAAAACCTATCCCACAGTGTTGTTGTGGGAATTAGACAAGATTAACATACGTAAAGATGCTAGCACGTAATAAGCACTGAACAAATACTGTGCAGAAGAATGAATGCATTTCTGTTAATTTATTTTATACATGTAATTGCTTGTCAAACATAAATATTCAAAACAAGAACAAAATCCTAATTTTAGGAGTTAACTTATGGGGATGGATACAAAGTATATATTCCATGCACGTTGTTTCTGTATCTTGGCTATTGTGAATGATGTTGTAGTGAACATGGATGTGCAATTATCTCCTCAAGAACCTGATTTCATTTCCTTTGCATATGTACCCAGTTCCAAAATTTTGGAACATATGGTATCTATTTTTAATTTTTGGAGGAACTTCCATACTGTTTCCTATAATGGCTGTACCATCCTTCATCTGTTTTTTTAATAAAAAAAATTCAATTTAAAAAAACACTTTAATTAAAAAGATACCATTTATAGGTAACTTATGTACACCATGACACAAAGTGAACTGGTACTATTTATAGTAATGAGATGCAGAGGGAAAGTGGAGGTATTGTGATCCTCAGTGTTAGAAAAATCTAATTGTTCTTAGTCTTCCATGGGGAACAATCACAATAATGCCACTTCTCAGAAATGTTTGAAATGTGAGAATATATTCCAGAGTTTTCTAGAGATAGACATATGAGAAAAGGGAAAACAGAATCCTCTAAGTAATGGAAACTTTCCCAATGGAACTCACGAATTCTTCCACAGATTCATTCGCATAGAAGAAAGCCTGAGGCCGTTCTAAGAATCCACACTTGTAACATAGCTGTCAAAGTTTACCTCTGCATTCCCCCACATAACTGAGATTGAGAAATAGAGTATTAATAGAATGCCATAAGATACTTTCCTACCCTTCTTAGTAGATACTCGCCTATCTTCTCCATGAGTAACTATTATCTTTGTAGTTAATACCATTGACTATTTTTGTCTGTTTTTGATGTTATGTTTACGTGTGTAATGTCAAAATGACATCATTACATAGTCATACCATATTTGTACTTCTTTCTTTGCTCATTTTTCTATTCCAGGTTTCATCCATATTTTACGTGTCGCATGGCTTCATCTATTTTCCACTGATGTATAGTATTCCATTGATTACGACAATCACTTCCCCATTTGGGTTGTATCCAGTTTGGAGCTATTAAATGCTTCTGTTTATCTGCCATCAAGTCTTTCCCTATGGTAAACTGCAATGATCTACCAACAAATGATTTCACAGTGCTTCTGTGTAATCTCTTGTACATGTCTTGGTACACACGTGCACACGTTTCTCTTGGCTCTCCATTTAGGACTACAATGGTCACAGTGTAGGATCTCTTAAGTGGAACTAACAAAAAGTTTTCCAAAGGTAGTAGGCCAGTGAACACATTCCAGCGCTGCATGAGAATGCTAGTTGTTCTATATTGTTGCTAACGGTTGATATTGGCCATCTTTTTCATTGTAGCTATTCTGGTGACTGTATAATGGTATCTCATTGTGGTTTGAATTGCATCTTCATGGCCAACAATGCTGAACAGCTTTCCATATGTTTATTTTCAGTCTGAATATTTTGTGAAATGCCTGGTCAATTCATTTGCTCATTTTTCTCTTGCGTTTAATTTCTTCTATTGACGTATGAGTATTTATATATCCTGTAAATGAATCTTGTCAGATATGTTAGAAATGTTTGCAATGCTATAGATTGCCTTTTCATATTCCCACTGATGAATTTTGATAAAAGTTCAATTTGTGAATATACTCTCTTACCACTCCCCTTTTATAGTCTTCGTAAATCTTTATCTAAAGTTCGCCAAGATAATTTCCCATATATGTATATATTTGTGCGTGTATGAAGACTTATTTCATATTTCATGCCAGAAAATGTATGGAATTGATGTTCATGTACAGTTTTAGGTAAAAAAAAAGGTTTAGTTTTTCCAAGTATATAGTAAATTGACCCAGAACTATTCATTGAAAAGACAATACCTTTTGCACTGCCCTGCAATGATATCTGTGTCATAAATCGAACGACTATATGTGTGTGCGCATGTGCGTATGAGTGTGTTTCTGGTTTCTCCTCTTTAGCCTATTTGTCTTTAAGCCAAATGCATTCTTCTTATTGTCGCTGTAACATGCCTTCATGGACAATAGTGTAAGTCCTCCAATAGTCCTCTGTTAAGATTGTCTTGTCCCTTTGCTTTTCCTTTAAAAATTGTAGAATCGGATTGTCAATTTTGTACATATTTTTAAGGGGATTTTTATTCAAATTGCATCGAATCTATAGATCAACCTGTGGATAAAGGACATTGTCACAACCAATGAGCATGATACACATACATACCCACCTGTATGCATACATATATGTATGTATATGTACGTGTAGATGTGTGTATAGTGTATATGCATGAATATGTATGTATGTATATGCATATATACACACATATATTTTGATATTTGGGGTTTTTTTATGTTAGTAATATTCTTTTCTGTATAGAGGTCAGTCATACCTTTTGTTAAGTTTATTCCTAGAGACTTGATATGTAATGCTTTTAATGGTACATTATTATAAAAATTTGTGTTTTTGGTCCTAGTATATAGAAATAAAAATGATTTTTGAGGTCTTCTATCTAGCAACTTAGCAATATTTACTTATTATCACTAAGGATTCTTAAAAATCTTTTCCATGTTGCAGTGTCCAGAATTTCTGGTAGAAGTCTCAACAAAAGTGGCAATTGTGGCATCCTTTCCTCATTTCTGATCTCAGGAGGGAACGTTTTCAGTATCTGACTATAATATATGATGTTTGCTGGAGGACATTGTAGATATTTTACCATTTTGAAGATATTTTCTTTAATTCTTAGTCTGTTAAGAGTGTTTTCTCCACGAATGAATATTGAATTCCAGTATTTTTTCCTGTATATGTTGATATGATCATATTCTTTTCCTTTTTATGTTAACAGAATAATTTCATTGATATTATGACTTGAAAGCAACTTGTCTTCCTAGAAAGACTCAACGTTAGTCTGCTTGTATTTTGTCCCTTTCATATAATACTGCCTTTCTTATAATTTATTTAGGATTTTTGCATCTATGTTTATGAGGGAGATTGTCCTGTAATTTTTTTTTTATTGTTGTTATCATTGTAAAATATTCTATCAGAGTAATGCTGATTTCATTAAATGACTTGGGAAATATCTTTTCTATTCTCTGGAGAATGAACTGGTAAAGCCACCTTGGCCTGGCCATTTTCTCTCTTCTTATGTTAGTTTTGGTTTATTGAGCTTTTCTAGGAATGTTTTCTTTTAATATAAATTTTTATATTTTCATAAAGATTTTACTGACATATTTTTATTTTTGTTTATAGAACCTGTAATGATTTTTCTTTTCACTACTGACATTGGTGATTCTTGCCTCTGTATTTTTCTTGAGCAGTCATTTGTGTTAGTCTTTTCTAAGAATCAGCTTTTGGTTCGGCTAATTCTCTTCTTTGTACATTTTTCTTCCCTATCTCATTGATGTTTTTTCTTCTTTCTTTATTTCGTTTTGTTTTCCTCTTCTTGAGATTGATACTTAAATGATCAGTGTAAGCCTTTCTTCTTTCCTAGTACGTGTGTTTATAAGAATTGAGAGATGAACCACTACAGTAAAAACAGATTATCAATTGTCACTTGAGTTTAGAGTAAACATAGTGTGACAGCCAACCTTCATTGGATTAATGGTACTGGTAGTTAAGTAATACAGTACCTGATCAGTGTTGGAGAAATGTCAGTAACTCCATGAGCAATGAGGACGCATCATAGATTCTGAGAGATAAGAAATATGATTAGAGTCATATTCAGAGAATATTAAGCTAGTCCTTTCGGGAAACGTGAATCAGCAAGGAGAGCAACAATTATTTACGGAGGAAGATAATGAGAGTGGCAGTACTAGCTGTGAAAAGATAGGTGGGGAACATTACAAGAAGCCTCTTCGCCGGAGGGCAGGGAATATGTGAAGTGGTTCATTCTTTCTTTCTTTCTTTCTTTCTTTCTTTCTTTCTTTCCTTTCTTTCCTTTCTTTCCTTTCTTTCCTTTCTTTCTTTCCTTTCTTTCTTTCCTTTCTTTCTTTCCTTTCTTTCTTTCCTTTCTTTCTTTCCTTTCTTTCTTTCCTTTCTTTCCTTTCTTTCCTTTCTTTTCTTCCTTCCTTCCCTCCCCTTCCCTTCCCTCCCCTCCCCTCCCCTCCCCTCCCCTTCCCTTCCTTTCATGGTTGGATTCATCTCGTTAGGTCTTATTTCAAAATTTTAGAGAAAGTGGCTAAGAAAAGGGGATTCTTTAGTGAACAGAGAATGCAGTGGGCAAAATAGCCTAGGGGAAAATGCAATCCAGTATAATATTATCTGTTACTATAGAAAGAGTCTGACTTCTCCAGAACATTCCTGTTGATGGGCCTATAAGATGTTTAAAATACCTTACTGATGTGAATGATTTTGTCATGCAGCAAATCGCTTCCTGGGATAATAATCATCAAATAAGTTGAGGTAAGTGAACCAGTACAGGCTGCATGCATTGTATTTGTAATTTTTCATGAAACCTTTACTTGTAACATCTGTAAAGGTGAAAAATCCTACATTAGGATCAATCATGAAAAGATATCTGAATTTTCTGTAGCCCCTCCATCACTCTCTGTGCCTGCATCTTATTTTGCTTTGTAGCATTTATACACACGGATATAATATTCGTTCATTTTCGGTTTGTTTCTCTAGAATATTTCTCTCTATGATGGAAAGGAATTTGTGTTGTTTTCCTCCTGCCCCACCACATAGAACATTTGGGGTCGTGCGGTACTCTGAAAATAAATTCTGACTGACTGAATGATTGAGTGAACGGTGGATTTGTAAGTTGTGCCTACCGCTTTATCATCAAAACTTCCAGAAGATGAAATGAATGATTTAGACTCCCAGAGGGCTAGGGTTTGTTTTATGAAGAGTTGTGCCACCCTTAATTCTACATTCTTCTTCCAATCTGAAGAGAACAAAAGGATGGTACTCATTAACTATTCTCTTGGAAATCCTAGGAACAGGTTCTAAAATTTATTTTGACCTGGTCAAAATACACACAAAGAGACTTCAGATTTCTCACATTAGCTAGTTAGGTGCAAAGGGTACAATGGCACAAGACGGATGAAGTACTTGCTTTTGGTACTTTTGACTTCTCTACTCTTTATCCTCATTCTGGCCCTCATGAACTGACAGTTGGAGTATGACAGTTGTGTAATATGTGCCCTCCTCTCTTGTATCTCTGTCCCCCCAATTCTCCGTGTCCGGCACACAGGAAGTATTTGGCTAATAGAATGCAATTAAAACTAGTCTCCACATGTTGTCATAATCCCAGTTCAGAGGTATTTTGCTATTCATTGTCTGACATGTATATTTCTTACATCCAGCCCATTTACCTCACTTTTAACACACTTTAATGGAAGCGATTTACATTCTATTCCATGTACAGTTTTGTGCAATTCTGCCCTCCTTTCTATCCCAACACCGCACACTGTAAAGCTGTCTAAGTGCTACTTTTTCTTTTCTTTTTTTTTTTTTTTTATGCTTTCTCCCGAGCTGGTAGTAAGTACTTTTCCCCAAATCTGACCTCCACGGTCTTGTATTTGTGCCTCCCTGATGCTTGGATATAGGTATCTGTGTACAAATTTGGTTCACACATTAGATTTTAATAAGCCTCCAGAGGGCAGGGCCCACATTTAACACCATTTTATATTCCCCGAAGTGCCTATCACTGAACTTTGAAGAATTGTTTGGTAATTGAGTAAATGGCCTGTTAGGATATGAGACATGAATCTTCTCATAAGCTTATTTCTCCTACATTCTTCTGACCAGTTGTGTCCAATTCAGAGCTAAGTAGGCGAACTTATTAAATTGTAATCACTTGGTTGAACAAAAGCTGACTTCATAAATCATAGTTTAATAGCCTGTCTGCAATTTCTTTAGGGTTTTGCAGCTGTCTGGTCATGCTGGCGTCTCCAGCGAGTTCGGTTATTGACATTCTACAGCCTTCACCACTCTAGAGGGGGTAAATAGCCTGGTCGCCGTGGGTCAGAAAGCCTCCTTTCCGGGAATTCTGTGGGGAGGTTCCTGGGATACCAGCTGATTTAATGCTTGACACTGATCCCAAAGAAATCATTGGGGCATCTCCGAATCTTTGATTTTATACCCAGGCTGATGTTTTGTTGTCCTTGTAAAAGAAAGTAGGTGTGGGCATGGTTTTTCCTAGCTAGGCCTCCATATATTTTTTTTTTAATGTTTTATTTATTTCTAGGAGAGAGAGAGAGACAGCGTGAGCAGGGGAGGGTCAGAGAGAGAGGGAGATACAGAATCTGAAACAGACTCCAGGCTCTGAGCTAGCTGTCAGCATAGAGCCTGACGTGGGGCTCGAACCCATGAACCATGAGGTCACGACCTGAGCCAAAGTCGGATGCTTAACTGACTGAGCCACCCAGGCGCCCCTAGGCCTCCATATTTTAGATGCGCGATCATATTTCAGATCTTCACAATTAAGCATGATGTTGTATTTGGTTTTTTTGGTGGATGACCTTTATTAGATTGAGGAAGTTCTTACTGTATTTCTATTTTGTTTGGTTGTGTGTTATGAAAAAATTCGATTTTTTGTCAAATATTTTTGTGTATTAATTGAGATGGTATGGGTTTTTTATCTTTATTTTTTCAATATGCTGTATGACCGTGCTTGATTTGGGGGTATGGAAACAGACTTGGATTTCCTGGGTTCAATCTCACTTGGTTATTCTAGATAATCCTTTTTAAATGTTGCTGAATTTGGTTTGCTACTAGTTGATTTTTTATTTTTTTTGCATATATTAAAAAGGGAATTTTTTTTCACACTTTGCTCATGCATGATAGGTTTGTCTGAATTTTGAATAAGGGTGTGATGGACTGAATGTTGCCCCCAAAACTCCTGTGTGGAAACACTACCCTCTTTTGTGATGGTACCAGGAGGTGAAACCTTTGGGAGATAGTCAGAATCAGATGAAGTCAGGAGACGGGGTAAGAGAATCCCAAAAGGGCTCCAGGCTATCAGTGCAGAGCCTGATGCGGGTTTTGAACCCACAAACTGATCATGAGCTGAGCCAAAACCAAGAGTAAGACACTTAATGGACAGAGCCACCCAGGCGCCCCTGTACCCCTTAATCCCCTTCACCTCTTTTGTATATCCTCACGCTCCCTCTCTCTGGCAACTGCCAGTTTATTTTCTGTATTTAAGAGTCTGTTTGTCTTTTTTGGTTTTTTAGATTCCACATATAAGTGAAATCATATGATATTTGTTTTTCTGTCTGACTTATTTCACTTAGCAGAATACCCTCTAGGTCCATCCATGTCACAAATGGATGGACCTTTTTTATGGCTGTAAATATTCAATTGTCTGTGTTTGTATTTTTTATATATAAAATATATTTTATATACATATTTATATAAATATATATGTGTGTGCTTTATGTATATGTGTGCATGCATGTATGTGGTTTATATATTTTTTATATATTTACATATATAAACACATTATCTTGGTCCACTCACTTGTTGATACTTTGATTGCTATATATATATGTGTGTGTGTTATCCTAATATATACCATATTATATATCCTACATGGTATATATCTATATATATACACATACACACATATATGTATATATAACACATCTTGATCCATTCACTTATTGATGGACACTTAGATTGCTCCCATAATTTGGCTATTATAAATAATGCTACCATAAAATAGTTCTATGTAATTAAAATAGTGATTCTAATCATCTAGATAAAAAATAAAAAAGGAGTTCTGTTATTCCAGAGTACCTTTTATGATATTAATTTAAATCCTATCACCATGAAATGTGTAGAAAAAGAGGTCATCTTAGAAATATTTAGAAAACTAATAATAACTAGATCAACTAATTCTATTGTTGAATAGACTATGACTTTTTAAGTTAAAGTCAAGGACTTTCCTAACTAAAATCTTGTGATTGATATCAGGTGCTTACTAGAAATCTGTGTGTGTGTGTGTGTGTGTGTGTATGTCACAGAGACCCTTGATCCAGCATATTAGATATGTTTTTCCTACTTGAATTACAAAGGGTATTTGATTATGGTGACAGAAAGGGTGCAAATAATGGAACCCAGTTCTTGTTTCCTAAAGCTGACTAACCTTCCTGTGATCAGACCCAGGTTGCTCTGACCCCAAAGTATATACTATAATTTGTAGGCCAGGCTGAATATGAATTTGGAGGTCTGTACTTCGATTTTTGATATATGGGTAGTCCTTGATTGGAAAGACATGTAAGCATCTAGAAGACTTCTTCATTTTTGTCTTGAGCTCTCTTTATCATGGTATCTGATCCAGAATTAGCTCTTGGTTTTATAAAATGTTGTGATTAATTTTACTTGTTTCCAACTTAGACATTTCTGAATGTATTAGTTTGCCATGGTTACCAAAACAGAGTATCTCAGACTGGATGGCTTAAACAATAGAAATTGAAGTTTTCACAATTCTGGAGACTGTGAGTCCAAAATCAAGATGGCAGCAGGAATGCTTCCTTCTGAGGGCTGTGAAGGAAAGACCTGTTCCACGCCTCTTCCTTTGGCTTTTAGGTGGCTGTCTTGATGGCATGGATAAAGACCTGGTCTCTTACATATAAAGTTACATTTGGAGGCATTGGGGTACACAGTTTCAACATAAGAATGTGGTGGGGGGGGGGGTTCACAGTTCCACCCCTAACACTCATCTTTGAAAATCTAAGCCACATTCTGATGTTCCCTACATTTGCTTTTGGATTTCAGGATGCCTGACCTAAGGAAAGAATAAATGGAAGAGAATTGTCTGAAATTGGAAATTATGTAAAATTGTTAGAGTCCTGGGGATATGATACCTTTTGAATATGTCTGTGTTACAGGATCACAGGTATCCCCAAACTGAAACTCAGACTACAAAGAAATGTTTTTAGTTTTTTCTATTTTGTGACTGGGCTGCAATATATTTGTCTAATATCATGTACACAGTTGAGTTAGGTAGTGCATTTCTGACTTAGGTAAAACTCTTCTTTCTGATATCAGTCCTTTTCTTTGCTTCTAAGAAGATTCAGTTCCTCAGCTCTAAGCCTCGTCTCCAGTGCCTTCTAGCCCCTCTTAGACTCTGATGTAGTCTTCATCCAGTCTCTTTATCTAGGTGCCCCGGGACTATGTTGCAGGGTCCCCTTGCCCATATCTCAGGCAGCCCCACGTAAGGATTGCTGGTTTTCATTTCCGCCTCTATGACATACCAGGAGAAACGGAGGTGAGCTCTCAGGTGCCATCTAGAACCCTTCTCGGCCTAACCACACCACTCTACACTCTTAACTAGGAGCAAAGGGCCAATCATGTAGCACATCTGTCTCCATTCATTATCCCAAATAGGTTGGAAAAAATCTCAGCGCACAGTGTTTACCTCAACTTATTTACATTTCCACCTTCAGTGTTGAGGACTGGAGACTGGAGTCTGAGACACACATGACTTATCATGTCTCTTTTCTTCCCTTTACCCTCTTGGGCTAGAAAGAATGGGCTTTCTTTTACTTGATCTTTCTCAGTCATACAGTTTTTATGTTATAGACATGTCATTAACAAACATGGCAGGTAGAAGGGTTATTGTCTGTGCACTCCGTGGTAGTCTCCAGTCCTAAATCCTCACGGATCAGTTCTTAAAATTGTCCTTGAAATGTCAATTAGAAGCTAAAGGGTTTTTGGACAGTTATTTTTCTGTCAAGAATGCATGGTTCTTGAGCTTTTCCCAAGTTGCAAATCTTCCCTACCTTGGCCTACTATCTGCAAGAGATAAATGTGCCTTTGGAAGAAGGTACGCCTGCTAAACAGGAAGAGAGAGCAAAATACCTTTATTTTTTTCTTTAAGTCAAAATTTTGCCTCCACTGTAGCTGTTTTAAGTCTGGCATGTAATAATTTAAATGATGCATCAAAAGTATTTTTCAAGGTCAAAGCCACATCTAAGGGACTCTAATTCAGTCTCCCTCTTTTATGTGCTATTATTTTTATTGCTTCACTGCTCACACAATCATTCACAACATTTCTACTGTGAGCTCTTGGTCTTCTCTTTTAACAGTCTTCTGACTTGATATATTGGCGAGGACAGTTTCTTCTGGGCTTGGTTATGGTCTCAACCTTTTATCTAATCCCTTTATTAGGTTTACTATACCCAGATGCATATCCTCTGACTCTAACTTCTGCTGTGGACCAGTCAACACTCATTACTTACTGCAAAAACTAGGGTATCTACTCTTTATATATTTGCTAATCCATTCACTCTGTAACACACTCATCCATTCATGAACATCTGTTTTCATTCCAGAAACATTTAGTGACTGTCTGCCAATACACAGTAAGGGTAACGACGAGAGCACCCAAATACGATGTTGAATCGGACTCCAGAAATGTCTTCTAAACTTGCTCCTCCCTCAGCCTTGCCTATTGCACTTCATTGCAGCACCTTCTTTCTGGTAGTGCAGGCCAACAAACTTGGGTGTCTTCCGTACTTCACTCTTTCTTCCTTTTCCCACTTTGACGCTGTCAACTAACATTCTTGGTCTCTAGCTCCAAAACTCACATACGTAGTCTGACCACTTGTTCTCACCTCCACTCCTGCCAGCCTAGATCATGTGACCATCATCTCTCCTGTATCATCATGGTACCGTCTCTAATGTCAACCTGCTTTCATGCTTAACTCTCTTCAAAGCCTATTCTCAGAACAGCAGCCAGCTTGATCCTTTTAAAAAAATACATAAGGCCTTGTCGTTCCTCTGCTTAAACTTCTCTGGTTCCCCATCTCAACCAAAGTAATAACCCAAGTCTTTATAATAGTTTTTAAGGCCTTTGGAGTCTTGTCACAATTTTGCGCTGTCCCTACCTCCTAATGCTTGTCCCTCCGTCCCAACACGCGTGGCATTCAGTCCACTGGCAGCCTTGGTCTTCATTGAACTGTGCCGTCAAACTTTTGTCGTAGGGATTTTGTTCCTGTCTTATTAAAAACACTGTTTAAAATATACTGTTCAAAACATATCATCCACATTGTTAAATCCCTCATGTCCTTTAAGTCAATGCTGAGATATTTTCTACTCAAGAAGGCGTTGCCTGATCAATGTTGAAAGATACACACACTGACACAGGCACGCAAGCACACACACCCCGGACATTTCTTCCCCATTTCCCTCCTTTATCTTTCTCCTTAAAATTTATCACTGTCCACATACTACCTACTTCATTATGTTCATTTCTCTGAGGACCCTTGCTAGAATATAAGCTCCATGAAGGTAAGTTTTATTTTTTATTCCTTTATTTTTTTTTACTGCTACATGTTTACCACCCAGGATATTATCTGGCACAAAATGGTGATCACTGAATATTCTAGTTAAATGAATGCACGATTACATAATTTTCGAGAGGCAGTTGGGTTCAGAGAGCCCAACGCGAAGGAAAAAATACATAAAGTCCATTGGAACACCTAGGAATATGTTTGTTGTTCAGAATCTACATGAATAAGCTAGAACTGCTTCTTGAGAATAAAAATGTGACTTGATTAAAGGAATAAAAAACCATCATCCAATGTAGGAAGTCTAATGAAAATGTGATAAAATTTCACTAAATTTCTCTAATTTCTGTCTCCTATAGTAAGATACGTGCCTGTGTGTCTCCTCACTTCAGTTTTAAAGATCTCGAGATAGGAAACTATGCCTTAATTTTCTATGTAGCTTTCCCCACCATGAAACCTTCCATGCAATAGAAATTCAGTAAATGGATCATGCCTCATCTGCTACCTACTATGCCTTCCCAGAATACCTTTCATTGTGGCCATAACACGCTGTTGCCTCCCTACCTATTGTGTACTGGCATACCTGTGATTATAATGATCTTCCTCTGTATGTCCTACCTGATGAAATTTTGTTTAGGAGATTGAAACTAATGAACGTCCTGAAACATCCTCCAACTTCTCAGGAAGAGTTAATTACCTCTCTTCTTTGTTTTCATAGCATTTTGTATATCATGCTACCAGTCACGAAGCTGAGAGCAACAACCTAAGAATGTGCGAGCTGCAGGAGCCATGTGTAGCCTGGATCATGGCCACGGCCAAGGACTACCCTTCACACCGGCCCTGACAGCTGCACAGAGCAGGGCTTGCATTCCCATGCACACATGTAATATTAGAGGGGGAAAAAGCCATGTGTATTTTTTGGGATCTTTATTGCCCTCAGCCAACCATATACCTTGAGGATTCAAAATATTAAGTCTGGTCACGTCTCCTCATAGCTCAGAGTTCCCCAATGGCTTCCTCAACACTTGGGCTACTCAGAAAAACCCCAGACTCCTAACCGGCCTGCAAAGTCCTGCGTGATGTGGCCCTCGGCACACACTTCCTTTCCTTTGCTTTTCCCGTTCTGCACTCACTCTGATACAGCCACGCTGGCCTTGTGGTTGCTGAGACACAACCACGCGTGTCTGCGTCTCCGAGCTTGATGCCTTTGCTAGTGTGTCTCCCAGTAAAGCACTTCTCTCAGATATTTTCTCTCCCTGTCCATTTGGAATCTGCTGGAACAGTGCCTCCTCAGAAGCCTTTGCTGACCACACGATATAAAATGTTCTTCTACCGCCGAGGCCTTCACCCTCGTTTTGTTTCGTCACGGCTCTTCTTGCTGGCAGGTATCACGTGACAGACATTGTCGTCATAACGTAATGGTTGTTAATTTTCTCCCCCGCCAGAATGTTAGCTCCATCAGGGCAGGGGTTTGGTCTGCTTTATTCATCATTACATCCCTAGTGCCTGGTACTGGGCTCCTAACATAGTAAGTCTTAAGAATTTTTGTTGAAGGAATGTATAAACTTGGAGGAAGTCGAATTGTTCAAATAGGTCTCCATTGTTGACTAAAACTGCATCACGTTTAATCACCATGTTGTCTACCTGAAATTAATGTAACACTATATGGTAACTATACTGGAATTAAACAACAACAACAACAACAACCTTGCATCACATTTATTTTTGTCCTCAGTGTAATAGCTTCCTTCTTTATAGAATTATTTTTCTTCTAATTTTCTCAACAACCCTGTCAATGCGGGAAGGATAGGTAATTATGACTCTTATTTATAGATTAAGAAACTGAGAGCTCACGGAAGTTAAGTAATTCATCTCTGGTAACACAGTCAGTAATAAGTGATAGAGGCAGAAATTTGTATCTTAGTGGCTCTAATAGCGCTTTCCTTTTGATTATAGTATCCTATACTTCTTTTTTTTTTTTTTTTAATGTTTTTTATTTATTTCTAGGAGAGAGAGAGAGAGACAGCGTGAGCAGGGGAGGGTCAGAGAGAGAGGGAGTCACAGACTGAAACAGGCTCCAGGCTCCGAGCTGGCAGTCAGCACAGAGCCCGACGCGGGGCTTGAACCCACGAACCGCGAGATCATGACCTAAGCGAAAGTCCGACGCTTAACCGACTAAGCCACCCAGGCGCCCCTAGTATCCTATACTTCTTGAGAAACTCTAAATCTATTTCTTTTCCACATAATAGCCCTCAAAATTCAAAAAATTAATAATCTTCCATTGTATTACTTAGTATGTTTGCCAGTTTTCTTTAACTTTTTCTGTTACAATTGTCCAGCCACGTAGCATCATAGTTGTTTTTGTCTAAATGCAGTCCAATATGTAGCTATACATCTTACAAGGGGGAGCTCTGATTTGAACAGTATTCTAGCTATGGTCTGACTGGTCCTGAGCACGGTGAGGTTACTAGTTTGGTGATCTGGGACCTGGTTTTCTATTATGGTTATGGATGCTTGCATTGGATTTAAAGAGGCAGCCAGAGGACACTATTGGACACTGTGATTGACTTTGTGATCAAGTAAACCCTGGTGTTTTTCAAAGGAGCTACTGTCCGGCAAGAAGTTTCCTCTGTTGGGTCTACTGTAATTGACCAGAAATCTCCTAAATGTGAAACTTACATATATCATTTTAAATTTACTTTGTATGTTTATTTAGAGAGAGAGAGAGAGAGCACTCATGAGCTTGGGTGGGGCAGAGAGAGAGCGCGAGAGAGAGAGAATCCCAAGTAGGATCCATGCCATCATGCGGATGTGGGGCTCGATCTCGTGAACTGTGAGATCATGACCTGAGTGGAAATCAAAAGTCAGACACTCAACCAAGTCAGCCACCCAGGTGCCCCTCATGTATCTTTTTTTTTTTTTTTTTTTTTTTTTTTTTTTAGAATCTGTCGTGTTGACTTTATTCAGCCTAGTGGTCCATCAGGATCACTGGGGAACTTGAGTTTGTGGTCACTCCATCCTATCAAGCATTATTTAATCATCTGCCGAAAAATAAGTTCCTTTTTAATATCAGTCAAGATACAGAAGCTCATTGTATTTGACTTAGCTTTATTTCTTAGTATAGTTTATTCATGGCTCAAATCAGACCTGTAGCCGTGGAATCTCTACCTTTTTTCCCCTCTGCCTAGTCAAAACATTTACTTGTAGTTCTGTTTTCACCAACTAATAAAAGACTATTCTTATTTTTCTTTACGCACTCTGAATATAGGCATAATTTCATATAATCTCTCTTAGCTCTTTAATCTTGTGAACAATGGTTGCCTGTGGACAAGGGCTAGATCTGTGGTAGTATATGTACCCATGGGACCAAGTGCACTTCTTGATACATTGTAGGTGCCCTGAAGTTTCCTTCTTGAATCTTCCTAGGAGATCTGGGAATATAAGCCTGCTTTGGCTTGCAGTTGGATCCTTGTATACCCAGTGCTGAATACAGCACTTGGCAAAACAGTAAAGCAGTCCCTGAATGTTCAGTGAAACAGTGAATGAACAGCATTGTGAAAACCCTAATCAGTCAGCTATTAAAAGCCAGAAGTACTCGGGGCGCCTGGGTGGCTTAGTCGGGTTAAGGGTCCGACTTTCGCTTAGGTCATGATCTCGCAGTTCGTGGCTTCAAGCCCCGCATCAGGCTCTGTGCTGACTGCCAGCTCAGAGCCTGGAGCCTGTTTCAGAGTCTGTGACTCCCTTTCTCTCTGACCCTCCCCTGCTCACGCTGTCTCTCTCTCTCTCCTAGAAATAAAAAAAAAAAAAAAAAAGCCAGAAGTCCTCTATGCATCTGTCCAGACATTCACTGAGCCTTTACTGCATGTCTACATGCCAGGCACTCTTCTTGGTACTAGGGTTATAGCGGCAAATAAGAGTGGGAAGTTCTCTGCACCAGAGGACCGTGCCCAAGAAGGCAATAGTTAGGGTGATTATGTTCATGTAAGAGAAATTGACATGAGGTCTCCTCACCAGCCAGCTTCTTCTGCAAACAAGGGTGAAATGACACAAAAGGTGTGAGTCCACTCCTCACCTTGCAAAACCCAAATGCTATGCAAATCCTTAAAATGGGACTCTCCTCTCTGCTCCTCTCTGCTAATTGCTTGCAGCGGGTTGAATAGCTTCCTTCAAAAATTCCTTCACCTGCTGGGCACATGGGTGGCTCAGTTGGTTGAGCATCAGACTCTTGGTTTTGTCTCAGGTACGATCCCAGATAGAGCCCCATATTGGGTTGCGCACTGAGCATGGAGCCTGCTTGGGATTCTCTGTCTCCCTCTGCTCCCGTCCCCTGTGTGTGTGCGCGCGCGCCCTTCTCTCTCAAATTAGAAAAACAAAAAAATTCTTTCACCTGGATCCTCACCATGTGACTTAGTTAGGTGTTTGCAGAAGTAATTCCTTAAATTAAGTGAGGTCCTGGTAGATTAGGATGGTGAGCTCTAATCCGATGACTGGCCTTAGAAGAAGAGGGAAATTTGGACCTAGATACACACAGGAGAGATCTCCAAATGAAGACACAGAGACCTTCAGGTGGAAGGCTACAAGACCACTAAGGCAGAGATTGGAGCAATGCACTTGCGTGAGCCAAGGATACCAGGGATTGGTGGCATTTGAGAGAACTAGGAAGAAGCCAGAATAATTCTTTTCTAGAGCCTTCAGAGGAAGGTGGACCCTACCCGCAGCTTGTAAAGACTGGAAGTCAAATATCAATGGTGAGAGAAGGATTTTCTCTTGTTTTCAACCACCTCGTTTGTGGCACTTTGTTAGGACAGCCCTGGGACAATTACTGTCCTGCCCCAGCTTAGGTGGTGTCTTCCTTTGAAAGATCTACTTGAGCCATCATGCTAATTACCAGGCAGGCCCTTGGCTTAGAAAATGTGGAAGAGTGGCTCTCATTAGCACGTTCAAGTGATTTTGCGTGTCAGGTCTTTGACTGATTGAATTGAAGGAGCTCCCATGGCTAAGATTTGGGGAGTTCTGATAAACCTAGGTCAAGTTTGATAGCCTAAAGCTTGAAAGCACATAAGAACTTTATTTTGCCACTCATCGTTTATACTTTTAGAGTCAAGAAGGGCTAGGAATTTTAGTATAAACTGAAGCAATTACATAAAGCCCACTTGAAAATCCTCTTAAATACACAGAAATAAGGAGGAAGCAATAAGATAGGCTTTGGAGGTAAGAAACATGGCTTGGAATTTGAATACCACTTCCTCTCTCTCCTCGCTGTATTTTCTTTTTTCCTTTTTTTTTTTTTTTTTTTTTTTTTTACAAATAGTTTATTGTCAAATTAGTTTCGACATGAGTCCTCAGTTTGTTCTCAGCATTCAGGAGTCTCTCATGGTTTGCCTCTCTCCCTCTCCCCCACCATTTCCCCCCTTCTTCTCCCCCTTGTTCCTCAGTTAAGTTCCTCCTAATCCTCCTATACGTGCAAGAAGGCAAAGGCACTCAGGGGCTCCAAGACTTGGTGTACTGAGGCACAGAATACGAAAAATGACAACTGCTCTTAAGGGATTTTGTGACGAGTAGAGATAATGTAACAAAGCACCTAGCAAAGTGTCTGGCAGATATTATACCCTCGGTAAACAGTAGGTGTTATTAAACTAGGTTAAACAAAAATTTGAAAGCGTAGAAATATCAGTTTCGGGGAGGTAAAAGCCACTTTGGAAAATTATTTGGGCTATAAAGGGTGGAGGCAAAACTAATTATGATCAGCCTTCATTTAATTCCATCCATGAAAGTTAGGCTTCGGAGAGTAGTTTCCTCTGGTCTTTAAATTTCTTATAACATTAATTGTTTCCATTTCTCCCCATAGCTCTGTTGAACGTTTAATACAGAAAGTTTTATGCTCACTTTATCCTGATTGCTCTAACTCTGGCGAATTTGCCCAGCCATGCAGAGTGATTTTGCGTTCCCGAGCTTCGGTATTAGCCCAAGTGGACGGTAAATTCCTCCAGCTTAGCGGTGAGCATCTACCGCCCAGCGTGAGGCTGCATCTACCACCAAGCCGAAAGTGGGGATTAATAGAGATCTGCGCTCTGATTTTGAATGTCAGAGCTTTTTCTCTTACAGCTTCGTCCCACGCAGCAGCACTTTAAGCAAAGGCTGCTACAAGAGACCTCAGAAGGGTTAAGAGGTTCTTCCTGAAATCCCCGCTAACTGTCGCGCTCCGGTGTTCTGTGCTTTCCAATGACACTGTGTCCCCGTGCACAAGTATCTTGGCATTTTACAAACACATTTCAAGTCGATGGTTCTTTGGTTGCCACGTTTGCCTTGCCATCTTCTCCCCACAGATGCTCTCCTCACACAGTGTTCCCTTTGAAATCAGGCAGCTGGGAATCTTGGGCGGCGAGCGAGCCGGCAAATTGCAGCAGTTCGAACAGTTTGTTTGGCTTGCTGTGTGCTCATTTGGGGGCTTGTAGATCGCCTAGGCTGCAAAAGAGGTGGTGCATTCAGACACTTTGCCACTGAACTTGGGGAGCAAGTTCGTACTAATTGCCTTGCAGGCGAAACTGAACTAGTAGCACAGTTAATATGAGGCCAGCACCAAACAGTTGTGGCAGGAAGCAGTGTATTCTTTTTAAATTTTTTAAATGTTTTATTATTGAGACAGAGAGAAACAGCATGAGTGGGGGAGGGTCAGAGAGAGAGAGAAAGAGAGAGAGACCCCGATTCTGAAGCACGCTCCAGGCTCTGAGCTGTCAGCACAGAGCCCAACGTGGGGCTTGAACTCATGAACCGCGAGACTGTAACCTGAGCTAAAGTCGGCCACTTAAGGGACTGAGCCATCCAGGCGCCCCAGGGGGCAGTGTCTTCTAAGGCCTTGATTTGCAGTTTGTGTTCTAGAGACCATGGGGGGCTCGGAGATCACTTTTAGGGTGTCCATGAAAACTTTAAAATCATTGATTTTTTTCCTTTTGTGTTTTCTTTCACGAGTATAGAGCATTCCCCAGAGCACAAAGTGAGGGTTGCGGGAGGGATATTGGGCTGGGGGGGGATGGGCTAGATGGGTGATGAGCATTAGGGAGGGCCCTTGGGATGAGCACTGGGTGTCGTATGTAAGCGATGGATCATGAAATTCTCCTGAAACCAATGCTACGCTGTATGGTCATTAACTTGGATTTAAATTCAACAACAACAACAACAGCCACAAACCCAGACTATTCTGCAAGGCTACATGAGGTGTGATGTCACAGTAGGCTGAAGGCGGGAGCGGATAAAGGAGGTGAACCTGCTTATAAAGGAAGCACTGAAGAGATTTATAATAACGTGAAGCCATGCTATCCTCCTCGCTAATCTACTTTTGGAAGTGTGGCTATTTCATTTTCAAAATGTTATTTATGTTTGGAAGCAATGGTTTTCTTGCCTTTTTAATTAAGCCTTTTACTTTTAAATAATTAAAAGGTTCCCATTCAGTCGTAAGAAATAATAGAGACCATGTGTATTCTGTGCCCAGGTTACTGTGGTACAACGTCTTGTGAAACTATAGTATCCTCATCAGCCAGGATAGTGACATTGATTCGAGATCTAGAATATATAGAACAGGTTCATCAGCACATGGACACTGCCCGTTATTAGCCCCTGGAGAGCAGTGCTGTGTTCTCAATTGTCTAGAATTTTGTTCTTCAAATGAGTTAATGCATAAGCACTTAATGTTTATCCGTGTCGATTCCCCCTGTGGGGAATTGTGATAGCTATAATTCAAAAGAACAAACCACCTTCAGAACGTTCGGTAATTTTTAAGAGTGTAGAGAGCTCGTAAGACCAAAGGTGTTTGAGAAATACCAGGGTGCCTTAGTTTGGAGCGCAGACTTTGAAGCCAGACTGTGTGGGCTGGAGTTCTGGCCCCAGCACGTTGTAGCTTTGAGTCGGGCAAGTGCTAAACATCCGTGTCTGTTTCTTCATCTGTAAAATGGGGAGAACATGAGGATTCAATGAGGTCATGTAAGAATAAAGCAGCTGGAACAATGCTTTGCACATAGCAATTATTATGTAAGATTTAGGAGTTATTTTTGTTGTATGTCCAAGCTTTAGTCTCTGTTGAGGGTAGGAGTGTCAACTAAGGGCACAGAAGCAACTCTGGCCCTCAACCCCACCCTGGGAAAATTTTCCTCTCTCCGTGTCCAAATCCCACGTGTCCCGAGTGACAGGTGAAATTCTATCTCTTCTGACTCTGTGTTTATTGACTACCTTTGCACTCTCTGAAAACCCAGGTCACTCCCTGTGACCCCTTACTTATGCTTCCATTTAATCCCATGCTTTGTTTCCTGAGTTTTTAATTATTTTAGCGTGAGTGTGTCTTGACAGCGCATCTAGATTGTAAAAGTCTGGGGTGGTTTTCTGCTGTTTGTAATGCCCGCACCTAATGAGTGCTTAGGATATGCCTTCTGAAGGAAAGGACTGTCAAAACATAAGGACTTCAGTAATCCTAAACTTTGTACTTAATGTAAGTATTTCCAGATTGAGGAATCTATCAAACTTTCTATACTTTAAAAAAAAAAATTAATGTTTATTTTTGAGAAAGAGAGAGACAGAATGCGAGCAGGGGAGGAGCAGAGACAGAGGGAGACACAGAATCTGCAGCAGGCTCCAGGCTCCGAGCTGTCAGCACAGAGCCCAACATGGGGCTTGAACCCACGAACCGTGAGATCATGACCTGAGCCGAAGTTGGATGCTTAACCGGCTAAGCCACCCAGGCTCCCCTCAAGCTTTCTATGCTTTTTAAGATAACCTTTGAAAATATTTTCCAAGTAGGGCCTTAGAATGACATATGGATGAAAAAGTTACAAATTCATATTGAGGCCAACTCATTGATTGATATCAAATGGAAAGAAGGATGTTCTCTGCATGGATATATATTTGTATGTATGATGTGTGTGTATCATTGTAAGGGCACAGTGATGCTACTGAGCTACCAAGTTCAAGAAAATGGGGGCTCCTTATTTGATAGATGACTATAGCTGTATAAGCCTATAGATTCATAAATAACAAAGGCTAAAAAGTCTAAGCCATATCTTTTTTTTTCTTTACATTTTTACTTTTTTGAGAGAGAGGGGGAGAGAGAGAGAGAGAGAGAGAGAGAGAGAGAGAGAAAGCACAAGTGTGGAAGGGACAGAGAGGACCCGAAGCAGGCTCTGTGCTGACAGCAGTGAGCTCAATGTGGGGCTTGAACTCACAAACCATGAGATCATGTCCTGAGCCACAGGTGGATGCTTAACTGACTGAGCCACTCAGGCGCCCCTAAACCGTAGCTTGCTTCGTGAGTATAACTTACCCTTAATTGACAACATCCTTGTGTTTACCTTATTTCTGCATTCATTTGGGAATTCTTTACACATGAAACGTGGAAACTTGCAGCAATTATGTGGAACACGAGAGCAACATAAATATATAATGACCAAAAACGTCTGATGCAGCAACAACCCTAAATACTAAGGGGCTGACGCGTGCTGAGACACTGGGCGTTGAGAGGCTTCTGGGACTCCTGCCAAGGTTAAACCCGATACCAGGGTGATCATGTGGCCCGATAGCCCAGTCTAGCCCCCGATGCCACAGACCTCCCGACTCCAGTGCTTCCAAAGTCCAACGACAACAATACTACGGAAGTCTGTGAATATCACTGATGTTTGGAAAATCAGGATCACATGACCTGGCTGTGTGTGTGTGTGGTCCTGCTGTCTAAGTTACGAGAACAAAATAGTTGGAAGCTTGCTAAAATGGCCTACTTAGCGTTCCACATTGTTTAGAATGCTCTCTTTTTCTGCTTTCTCCCTTTTCTCCTCATTCAGTGATATTTGGGTCTTTCCTCCTTCGTGTTCTCTCACACAGCACCTGCTGTAAATCTTGATTATAGCACGCGTCACATTGCTGTGCTTATTAGTTTCTATGTTTTCTTCCCCAAGACTGAGTTCGTAATCATATTTTGTGTCACATAAGCCTGTAAAAATCCAATTAAAGTTCTGGATTCGAGCCACCAGAATTGTAGCGCATACAGCAGTAGCTTATGCATGCAGACTTTGGAGACACCCTGCCCAAGTTTGAATCACAGCTCTGGCACCCGACCGTGTGACCTCAGGAATGTTGCTTAACATCTTTGTGCCTCAGTTCCCCCATCTGCAGTATGTACGTGATAATAAGAGTAAGTGTTCAATAATGTTTTTGTCAGTATGAAATGAGCTAATATATATTCCACACCTAGGACAGGCCTACCCTACAGTAAACACGAATAAATACACGAGAACACGGTCTTGCCTGTGATTTCAGAGTGTTGGTAGATTTCAGAGCATGTTTGTCTATGATCCCTGTTAAAATTAAATTAAATTTAATTAAAATTAAATTTTCCTCTTTTGGTTGAGTGCCTTCAGGACAGGAAACGTGGCTTACCTGTTTGTCTTTTGGACTTAGCACAGAGCCTGACACACGGGAGGGTTCGGTAAGTTCCATATATAAACGAAGTGTATTCTCCCCCTTCCCTCTAAAGTTCTGTTCAGGGGTCCTGTTAATGGAGTTAGCTATCAAGGGAAAAGGATGTTGCGCTCTTCAGTGCAGGAAGGTAAGGCTACAGAGATAGGGCTTAGCTTTCCGAAGAGCATTCTACCTAGTGTTTATCATTAATATTGGTTGTAATATAACTGTTGGTAGTAACTGGGTTAATGATAAGAACAACAACCGAATTAGTAAACGCTTCCCTCGTGCCATTCATCTACAAGTACCGTATAGTCGTGGATCTTCATCTTCTATAATAAGTGGCCTTTTGGAGTATGTACATGGTGCTTGGGTTATGTCCCTTAATCCACAAACAGCAGGTGTCCCTGGCATTCCATTTTGAACGTTTACAACTTTCTATTGCTATTATCACATTACAGTATCCAAGCAGGAAACTGAGGCTTCAGGATTTTGAACAATTTAGGTCATGGCAGAAGCTAAAATTAGGTCTCACTGACTACAAAGGCTTTTAACTCTAGTATTCAGGCTGAGAGATCGCCCCTCCCATCCCCCAGAGATCCCATTTGCTGGAAGGTTCAAAACTGCACCAAGTTTTGCTTTCTCCAGTTCTAGAGCTTTCAGTGGGCTCCTCTTGGCCCCCTTGACTAAGAGCGATTGGTTTAGTTCTGTAAAAACATACAAATATTTATGCACCTCAGTGTGTCTAACTCCGAAAGTGAAAGATTCAGGAAAGTGTTAGAAAACAAATTGTTGTGGTTAGCTTCATAGCTCAGCCTAGAGTGCCTGTTGGCTAACTGAGATGAAGCTCCAGACATATTTATCTGTTCTTTTTAAATGAGCGATTATTTATATTTATAGAAAAAATAAAACCTGCTGAGGTGTTGTGTCTAGGGCTTAATCCTTCTTTTCCCAGATGTCCCAGTAAAAGGGCTTTCCAGGCCCCACCAGTGTTCGTAGTGGGCTGCTGTGAATTAAATTCTGTCATTAGAATCATAATAACTATAAAGCTTACTTATAAATGCCACCGCAATTATTGGAGTCTGTCCTTAGGAATGCAGCGTGTGGGGAATAGCGGTGGCCCCTGCCCTCAATATTTTCACTATTCCACCCACCCCTTACCCTATTCCTCCCCCCTTGTCACCATGGTAACCTTTCTAAAACACAAATTAGAATATTACCTACTTGCTTAGAAAGCAGCAGAGCCTCTTCCCCTCATTGTTTCCAAGCCTTTTTGTGCTTTAATGCCCCTCTGGGTCCTTTATAATCAGACACACTGCAAAGCCTCTGATCCCTGAGACCTGGAGTGAAACCTAGGAATCTGCATGTTTAATAAGTCCCCTGGTGATTTTTGATGTTGGTGGTTTTAAAAGTGACACCTTTGGAAATACTTATCTTCAGGATAAATGCCCAAGTCCTTAATCTGGCTTTGAGGCCTTGCTTGGTTTGGCTTTACATACCAATTATGCAACGGTAGTTTGAAATCTTTAATGGATACTGGATTTTATGGAGTTAGTATTTAGAATTTGGGGAGAATCCTTTTTTTTTTTTTTTTTTTTTGGCATTTGGGCGTGATTTGTGAATAGGCTTTCTGACATGTCTTCCATCCACCACTTCTTCCCTTCTTCCCAGCCGTTTCCTTCATTCAGCCATCACCATGTCTGTCCTGGACTATTATCCTAGCCCCCTATGTGGTCTTGAAGCCTCTGATCTTTGTTTAAATACTGCAGTCAAACAAGTCTTTGAAAAATGCTGATATTTAGTTAGCTGTGGTTCTGGTGAGCATTCCCAAATTCTAGATCTCTCTTTTAACAGTTATCTAGACAGTCACTTGCAATGATTCCAATAGCCATATGGGGGATATACACTTACTGGCCCTATCTTGAAGATAATGAATGTTAAGCAATAGAAAGTAGTAAAGCCAGGATGAAAAGCTGGTCATTTTAACACTCTCTTTGTTATCACTTACTTACATGATTAAACTTACGGTTTGAAAATGATCCCTAACCTACTTTTCCAGCTTTGTTTTCCTTCCTTCCCCACGTGCCTTGTTCTGCTTTGCTAAACTAACGGCTATTCCTGGAATGCGTTGTACTTTTCCATCCCACTAAAGCATTATTATGCATTATATATAACACGTTATACAGAAGCCTACACAATGCATTTGTGTAAATAAGTAAAACGCACGCCCCCTGGTCTGACAAACTAGGAAAAAGATGTAACATGCTGGGCACGTACAGCCCCCAAGGAGAGTCCATGGTGAGCAGAGCAATGGCGGGATTTAGGCTTCCCTTCTATCAGCTGGGTACCTTTTTTATGATGTACGAATTGTGAGCCTCAATGCCACTGTCATTGTGCCACTTCCCGGGGCTGGAGTGCTTCTTGCTCTGTCTGGTGAGACACACTTTAATACTTGGCTCACATCTGTCCACCTTTCTTCCTCCCTCCCTCCCTGCCTCCCTCCCTCCCTCCTTCCTTCCTTCCCTTCCTCCCTTCTTCCTTCCTTCCCTCCCTTCTTCCTTCCTTCCCTTCTTTCTTCCTTCATCAACAAGGTATTTATTGATGGCTGCTATATGAAGCAATACTGTGGTCAGCATGATAAACATGGCCCCATCTTTTATGGGGTCAGCAGACTAGTACATAGGATTCTCTCTCCTTCTGGAAGCTTTCCACAGATCCCCCGCATCATTCCACCATTCCTCATTTCATTGCTACACGACTCCATTTCCTCCACCAGGAAATGATGGTAATAAAAAGCTATCATTTTGCTGGTTTTCAAAATCATCTAAAGTAACGGTCGATGTAGAGAGTCTCCACTACTTTTTAGACTAGAAAGTCATGAGGTACATCTGTTAATCTTCTAGAAAGAGTGCTAATTAGAATCACCTTGCTCTCTGGGAAGGTTCCAATCATGGGGGTGGACACAGGGAGGATGGGCAGGAAATAGAAACGTGGAGAAAGTTTTCTAAGAGCCTGTACGAATGTGTGTTCTGTGGACTTGCTGTTTTTCTATGCAGGTATTTTGAGTATACTTGGCATTTACTGGAAAATGAACTCAACTGACTTTGGGGAGTTTAGATACAAGTAACTGTAGTCCCTGCAGATTTAATCAGGGAATAATGAGCTGTGTCTCGGTATATATTTTAAGTAAATGCGGTTTAATAGTGCAGATTGGTAATTTGATCAACGATTTTCAATAGACTATGCAGGGAAAAGGCTAAATGTTATCAGAGCAGCATGCTGAAATATGACCCATCAATGTTTTAATATTCAACGAAGCTATAACATGGTGTGCTTTAAGTACTTCTTTATAACATGACACTGAAGAAAATAGGGAAAAGTCCAATGTAATCATAAAAAGTATTCTCAAACTTGAATTACATTGTGGTTGCCTTGTTGGCTACTCCTGCTCTTCTTATTATATTTATATTATAGTTTTGTCCTCCTCCTAAAGAACAAGTGAAATGAGGAGCTCCTGGATGGCTCAGTTAAACCTCTAACTTTTTTTTTTTTTAACGTTTTTATTTATTTCCAGGAGAGAGAAAGGGACAGCGTGAGCAGGGGAGGGTCAGAGAGAGAGGGAGTCACAGACTCTGAAACAGGCTCCAGGCTCTGAGCTGGCAGTCAGCACAGAGCCCGACGCGGGGCTCGAACCCACGAACCGCGAGATCATGCCTAAGCGAAAGTCGGACGCTTAACCGACTAAGCCCCCCAGGCGCCCCTAAGCCTCTAACTCTTGACTTTGGCTCAGGTCATGATCTCACGGTTTGTGAGATCGAGTCTCGCATGGGGCTCTACGCCGACAGCACAGAGCCTGCTTGGGATTTTGTCTCTCCCTCTCTCTCTGCTCCTCCCCCGCTCGCGCTCTCTCTCTCTTTCTCTCGCTCTCGCTCTCTCTCAAAATAAATAAAAATAAAAGCAAACAAAAATCCAGTGAAATGAAAGTCAGTGCCTTATCAATTACAGCTCTCCTAGATGTTTCTGTGATATTTGAGTAGACTCCTGAAGAATAAAATACTGATATGTGAAAGTAATCTAAGTCGTTGGCCCTTGTAAGGTATTACAGCTCTTAGGAGCACAGCAGGGGGCACATTACTGTTTGTTTTACTATACACGTGTCACATTCTGCTAATTGCTCCTTTTACCCCCTAATGTTTGTTCTCCCCTGATATAGATATATAATGTGCCATGTCGTAGCAGCATATCCCAGCCTCCCTTGAAGCTAGGTGTATATTTACCTGGATTCCCTTTTCTCCCCCCTTTGTCTGGGCCAGAATAGCGAATGGTGCCTGTGTGCTTTCGCCCTAGCAGACAAAGACCTTAGGCTGGGGCAGTATTTCTCAGTTGGGCAGTTTGCCTTCCAGGGGACGTTTGGTAATAATTGGAGAAATAAAGCTGAGGGGCGACATGCCACACACCTGACCGGGCACACAGCAGCGTCCCTTCTCCTCATGACAGCCAGAATCAAGCAGAACAGAAAGAGTTCACAGGAATTCACGACCTGAAGGCTGTGCCGGTATTGGCGCTGATCCCTAACACTGGAAGAGGACACATACGAGAAACCCTTGGGGACTGTGACCGTAGGCTCATGTCTCCCATCTGGGAACCAGATGGGATATTTTGGAACCTTGGCCAATTGGGCAGGTTTTGCGGTTCTTCTTCATTAGAGCAAACACGGGTCCTGGCAAGAGTGGGAGTTCTCTCCATTGAGACTCGATGTGAGAAATGTCTCCCTGAAGAGACCTGTTATGGGACGTGCTCCTGAGAAATGTACTGAATGGCATCAGTCTTCACATAATGCCGTCTCTCCTAAATACAGACCAGTGTCGCAGATGCTTGAGTGAAAGCAAATTCAGTTGCAGACTGGATTCAAGTTCAAGAGCTTAGGGATTTCATTTTAAGCATATAGATCAGGGAATAATGTACCAGAAGTCAGATGGACAGATAAGAGGACAAAACAAAGTGAGAAGTCAGACACTGAGGCAAGCATGAGTGTTAACATCCAGAGGAGCTAAAGAGACAGAACTGTGGGGATTTAACTGCCCAGCCAAATATTCAGGAACAGAGAGAGAACGCCTGCAAACTAACTTGGGCATTAAGAAACAACCAAGTGCTCAGATAAAGAGCATTGATATGGTTCTCTGGAAGAAATCCAGTCCCCTGTGGGTTACCCAGACCTGCAGAGAGAATGCTGGTAATTGAGAGCTTTTGATTAATGATAAAAGTTATGCTTTAGATGGAAGAAATTGACACTACAGTTTGTTTACGTGTCTAAATTGGAATTTATCGAGCCCCTCTTCTGGGTAGGTCTTCTTCTAGTTGATGGGAGAAGATAGGAATAAGTCACGGACCTTCTTCAGTAATTCAGTAACTTTTAAGGAGACAGAAGTATCTTGTCGTCAACAACAGATGGACCACATTACAGTGTGAGAAATGACATGATAAATACATGCAGGTTATTGTGGGAGAGCAGAGAGGGATGAGAAATCAGAGAAGACTTCTTGGAAGAGATGGGACCAGGGCTGATGACTGAAGAGAAAGCAAGAATCAGGTGAAGTGGATGGAAGCAAAGCATGATGTGTCTAGGCTGAGGGAAAAGTACAAAGACGTGGAAATGTGAGGAATCTTGGTGTTTCAGGATTCATTCAGTGAATATTTGTGGGGCGCAGAAATTGTGCCTGTAATGGACCTAGGCACTGGGGATATAGTGATGGTTGAGACAGGCAAGATCTTTAACCTCATGCATCTTGCAGTCTTTTGAGAGAGACAGACACCTAAATGGAAATTTAATAGTGTGTGATAAACCCTCTGAAATGGGCAATAACAGAACAGCAAAGAGGGAACACAGGAAGGGGATGTTTATCCCAGCATGGGGGAGGGGAAGGGAGAGGGCAGGATGACTGAGAAAACGTCCCTGGGGGACCATTGAGTCTTAAATAAGGAGTATGAATTAGAGAATGTGGGAAAGTATCAATAGCGAAAATAGCAAACACAAAGACAATGAGGCAAAGGAAAAATCTGGTGTCTCCAAGAAACTGAGTATTGCTGGAAGTTTAAGATAGTGGCTAGGTATTTTTTTTTTTTTTTTTTTATGTGATTGATGACAGAGCCTAAGTTGGGTAATGAAAGAAGCCTATTCAGGCATCATCTGTGGACTGAGAGACAAAGGGAATAAAAGATGGCAGGCAGTTTCTCTGAAGTCACAGTGCACATCAGGGACGAGTAGGGAGTTGAAAGGGTTGGAAGGATGGGCAGTTGGAATTAGTAGGTGAAGAGATTTGTGATAGAAAAGGTATAGGAGTTTGGGTTGATGGCAAAGCCCTGAGTGTGACAATGGAAGTATAGAGGAGCTAGAAGTCACTGGGGGTGAGATCAGTAAGGAACTTTGAGCCAAGGCATTAGGTATGTTGTGGTCATAGGTGTGGAGTCACTCAAGACACCGACAAGATTTGGGGTAGGGAAGAAGCCAGGTAGCCAAGTCCGAAGTCAATGGACAGGACTGACCCTGGAAACTACGGACAAGAGCAACACAGGAGAACAGGAAGCTGGCATGAGATTTCTACAGTGGGCAAAATGGTGTTGGAAATCGAGGTAGATGTAGATCTCTCTTCTTGTCTTCATGGCCCTGGCTGCTGTAGAATATGAAGACGGATTCGGTGGAGAGCCGAGTTTTAGTTTAGGTGGAAGATGAAGGAAGTACCTAATTAAGGAGTTAAACTTCTAGAGCATTCTAAGTGTTAAGAGCACAAAGGAAGGCCTTCTTTCTCTTAGAAGCTAAGGTCAGTCAGAAAGGGCCAGAAGGGCACAGCAGAATTGGGAGAAGACGGGATAGCTTGGGAATCACGGGATGGGACTTGCCTGTTGAGCGGGTTATGGCTGGAAAGAGAGAAGCCTGGGTTTAGCTAGTCAGCTTTGAGGTTCTCCAGGGAAGACTGTGTGCATGTGGATCAGAAGCTGTGTAGACATTGGGGGTCATCGCCCCCACAACATTAGGGGTCCGTTGATGTTGGCTAACTGCCACCCTGTGGCATCCCCGTTTCCTCCCCTGTGTGTCTCCCCTTTGTGCTTGAAACGTTCAGGCCAGGTGAATACAGTAGGGTCTTCCTCCAAACCCTTTTCCTTCTGGGGCGCCTGGGTGGCTCTGTCGGTTAAGCCTCTGACTTTGGCTCAGGTCACCATCTCATGGCTTGTGAGTTTGAGCCCCGCGTAGGGCTCTGTGCTGACAGCTCCGAGCCTGGAGCCTGCTTCGGATTCTGGGTCTCCCTCTCTCTCTGCCCCTCCCCCGTTCACTCTCTGTCTCTCAAACATGAATAAATGTTAAAAATAATTAAACCCCACTGCTTCTGGAACCTAACTTTGACAGTCCTTAGGCAGCTCCTCAGAGCATCTGCTGCAAATCCTTTTAAGTGTTGGGTTTTTTTCCTCAAAATCCAGAGCTCCCGCTGCTTCACAACCGCTCTGTCCTTATCTACCAGCTGAGGCCAGAGTGACTTGAAACGCACCTATGCCATCCCCACGTTTCTGGGTCTGTGGGAGTTCAGTCTCAAGTGGGACACATGACAGTCCTGCCGAGGAGCCCACACAAGCCAAGAGTCTAAAGCTGTGAGTGCATCCTGCATTTCCAAATTGCCGTTTCCCTCTATCGAATTGTCGACATCCCGTTTCTCAAGTTCCTTTCGTTGCATCCTGAACCTTGGGTCCCTTTATAGTACATACAATTGATTTCTAATTTGCAGCCTGGATTTACGGAACAGCGGCCGGGAGAGATGTTTATGTGCATTTATTTTTCATGTTTCACTTTGTAGTGATCCTAATAACACTTTACATTTATAGCGCATTTTTACCCTTAAAAGCTTAAGGCACTTAGCAGGAAACTATTGAACAACCCCCACAGCATTGTTGGGAGATAGACATGTGATATGTAACCGCGGCAGCCTCAAAGATGCACTTTCACTTAGAACAGCTTTTATTGAAAACAATATCTGAGGAGCTATCAGCTGAACTTTCTGGATTTATTTAGAGTAATTTACCCCCTATCTCTACATCATCAGCATACCTTCCATGTCCACAGTGAAGTTATTTATGAGTTTGGAGCTTGGTTTGGACCATCTTCTTAAATTAAAGTATCTTATCCTTTGTATATCCGATTTTGCTAGAAGAATCAGAGCACATGTTCAAAACCGAGAGGCGCCCTAGCATAGGGAGTTTGGTTTTTGTGATTTTTTTTTTTTTTTTTTTTTTAGGAGATAGAGTAGGACAAGGGTGAAGACCGTGGTCTGGTAGAAAGAACATGGTCTCCTATGTCACAGAATCGGCCAATGTAGTTTAGTCCATATGTATTTCGTGTTGGCATTAATAAGGGTTATTTGGAATGTAAGTGATAGGAAAGCCTGGGGAGCCAGTGGGTGAATGCGAGGGAACTTAACTTCTTTCCACATAATGTTCCACAGGAGGCAGATCCTGGCTTGATCTAGAAGCTCTGCCCGAAGAGGTCCTCAGGAACCTCATTGTCTTCCAGCTCGACACCGTTTCTGCATCTTTGTGGGTTAAAATGACAGCATTTACATTTCAGGCTATAGGACAGAAGACCATGTGGGTTTCCTGGCTGTCTTCCAGGCACTTCTCAGAAGCAGTCACAAGATATAATATTTCCACGTACTCTATTTTGCCAGAACTTCATCACATGGTCCCATCTAACTTTAAGTCAGGTTAGAAAATTTAGTCTCTATCTGCGTGACCATGTTCTCAGATAAAAATTCTATTACTATCGAAAGAGAGAGAACAGATATCAGGCGAAAACTAATGGTAGCTCTTTGCAGTCAAGATTATCTGCAAGTCACTGCTGACTTTTTCCACAAAGTTACTGTTTGACCTTGGGCAATTTTATTTTGGGACCTTAATTTCCCTGTCTGCAAAATGAAGGAATCGTACTAGAAGATGTTAAACAGCCCTCCCATTTCTAATAGTCTGAGAATAAATGGACGAATGGCCAGAACGAATCAATAAATGACAGTAAAGTGACTTAGGGATCTCCATAATAATCTAGTAGGCTCAACACGGTCGCTAGATTCATGCCGTGGGACTCTGAATCAATTATACTGAAAACGAGCAGATTATAAGGCTATGGGCATAGCTTTTTATGATTAAATATATTCTGTTTAAATCTTGAATTATACAATATACACCATTCAGAAACATGCATAAACATACGTGTGTACTTTAATAAATAGCTATTAAGTAAAACACTCAATGTAGTCTTAACTGGAGACAAAAAAAGATAACACTGACAGCAGCTCAGAGGTCCTTCATGTTTCCCTACCAGATCACAAGCTTCTGTTAACCCTTAGTGTTCTAAATCATACAGACGATTTTATCGGGACTTCTGTGATTATTTCCTTTTCTGTTCTTCTACCTATGCATGTATTGGTAAATGCCAAAACGTACTGTTTCCTGCTTTTGGACTTCCAAGAATTAAATTGTTCTTACACTAAGTAAAAGAAGGTAGCTGCATAGGTGACCTATTGTATGGTTCTATTTATTTGGAAATGTCCAGAACTGACAAATCTATAGAGACAGACAGTAGATCACTGGTTGCCAAGGGCCAGGGACATTGGTGGAAATGAGGCATAGCTGCTAATAGGGACGATCAGATTTTGGGGAGGTGAGGAAAACCTTCTAAACTTGATTGTGGTGATGCTGGCACAACTCTGAATACCCTAAAACCCACAGCACCGACTGCTTTAAATGGACACGTTGTGTGCTATGCGAGCTGTATCTCAAAGCTGTAAAAACAAAAACAAAAACACCCCAAACCATCCCATATGTAGTTATCTGGTGATAGAGATCGGAGTTGGAAATTCAGTTTGTAAGATTCATCATAGATAGATAGCTTTGCGTTGTCCGTTTTGATTATTAAGTGATACTCCGTTACGTACGTATCCTACAGTTTATCTTTTCAACTGACACTTGAATTTTTTCAACTGTTTGATTCAGGAGCATTGCTGCTTTTCACATACCTGCGTGCATTTGTGGTATGGCTATGTACACATTTTTCTCGAGTAGAAATTTTTAACCTGAAGTCATTGGACACCCACGGAGTTGCTTGGTCATCAGATCCTAAAATGGCCACGTAGTTTTGAAGGTAGTTGTACCAATTTCTATTCCAGTTGGCAGTATATGAGCACCAGTTTGTGTTGCCCTCCACTCTCTTTAATATTGGATATTGACAGATGCCTTCAAGATGTCCACTTTACACACTGGGACAGGTCTGAAGCAGAGAGATCTCTTATTACCGTAAGCAGTCTTAAGGAATGTGGGATCAGAGGAGAAGAACCGCATTCATACAACACGGCTTCTCAAACTTTGTGTGCATCTGGTGACATCATTGCATATTCATTCATTCATTCATGCAGTCAACAGATGTTGACTGAGCACCTGCTTTGTGGCAGGTTCGGTGTTAGCTTTCATAAAACTGAGAACCTTGATGGGAGAGACTGTGAAATAAACAAATTGATGATAAGTGCCAGAAGCAATGTGTTTCTTTAAGAGCACATAAGAGGGACCAACTCATACCGGGAAGTGTGAAGCTATTACAGCTGAGAACTGAAGGACAAGGGATAATTATCAGCAAAGGTTGGAGCCTTCTAGATCTGGGGGTTGGGTGGGGGTGGGTGGGAGCCGGGGGGTGGTGAGAGTATGGACAAAGAACTTGATCAGGGGACCATTGTACATTAAAGGAGCTTAAATACATCCAGCTTGCCTAAGTGCAGAGTGAAAGTAAAGGATGGAGGGGGTCAGGTCCTACAGATAACTAAAGGCCATGTTCAGGAGTTTAGTCTGAACCTTAACTTCGTTTTATAGCCCTGCAGTGTTTTAAGCAGCAGTGGAGAAAAGAGACCATAGTAGCTTGGTCCAAAATTGCAGTGTGGTAGAAGGTTTCGGGAAAAGGTAGGCTATCGATAGATGATTGGTGGATAGAAACACAGATGGACGATAGATGGGAACTTAGATAACCTGGTAGATTCCGTACCTATTTAATGGGTACCTATACTGAGGGAGAGGGAACACATCAAATGGACAGTTACATTTCTGGTTTTCGTAACTGGATAAATGGAGGTCACCTTCACAAAGATGAATGGTGGAAAGGGACAGGAGTGGGGAAGGGCAGACCATGTTTCATTTTTGACAAGTCGAGTTTAAAGCACCTTTGAGGTAGTTCAGCAGGGCTCTGCCGCTGACTGCCTGAATCTGAATGCTGGAACGTCCATTTAGAGGACCCAGGGACAGTTCTCTAGTATTGTGTCATCAGTTCCTCCTCTGTAACCCGTGAATAATAGTAACCACCTCGTATACTTCTTATCAGAAATACAATATATATAGAAAAGACATGGCACTCGTGAAGAACTTAATAAATGCTATTTTTGTTTATGTTTACTAATGCTATCTAAGGAGATGTGAATTAAGCAGTTGGATATAGGGCTGTTGAACTGAAAAACAGCATCATAAGCTAGAGATGTATTTTTTCTTATGAAAACTCCCCTGAATCTATAAAAATAGAACTGTATGATCCCATCTATGCAGGCTGTAGCGTCGCGAGTCATCAGTTCGTGATCCATCTTATTTCATTTATACCTTTCATCTACACACACTATGCTCCTGTCTTGGATCTTTCTGAAGCACATTACAGCTCTATTACCTGATCTATCAATGTACTAGTATATGTGAAGATACAAGAGTCAGCTACTCATAGGCAGTAACTAAAGTCCAGAGCGAACATCTGATTGCCTGAGGAGAAAGTATGGGTGAAAAGAATATGGAGTCTTCAGACATTCCAAAACCGGAAGCCTGGATAGATGAGAGCAGGCCTACAAATGAGAGAAGCCATGATCAGAGAGGAAAGACAAAACCCAAGGACTTAACAGTATGAAAACCAAGGGAAGAGAATGTTTTTATTTTACTTTAAAGTTTATCCATCTTTGGGAGAGAGCACGCATGCATGCGAGCGGGGGAGGGTCAGACAGAGGGAGAGAAAGAATCCCAAGTAGGCTCTGTGCAGTTACAGAGCCCCATGCGGGGCGCGATCCCATGAACCGCAAGATTGTGACCTGAGCCCAAATCAAGAGTCAGATGCTTAACCGACTGAGCCACCCAGGCGCCCCAAGAAGAGAATATTATAAAGAGAGTATTCAGGAGTGTCCAATGTTACTACCAAGAGGTCAAGCAGGATGGGGATGGAGAAATGTCCACTGGCTTAGGCAGTGTTCATAGTAGTAGCTTTTCAGTTGAATAATGGAGGAAGATACCAATTGTAGTGATTGGGGAGTAGCAGATGAGGAAATAGAAATGACGGGTTTATTTAGATAATTACTTCAGAGAAGGAATGAGATTAGTCTGTAGTTCAGACGTGGGAATCAAATTTTTTTTTTTTTTTAGGTTCTTAATTGAATTTAAGTCCTCATGAAAAAAGATCTAGTTGCGAGGAACAGATTTGTGTTCCCAGAGAGCTTGGGGATAGTTGACAGTGACAGATTCCTGAGATGGGAAACGAGGTTCAGAGCACAGGTGGAGGGATTAGCCTGGGCAAGGGTAGAAAATCCCTCACTGAACGTTTAGTTCGGGTCCACATTCCTAAGCTTCACATCTAGAGATTCGGATTCAGCAGCTCTCGGCTCTAGCCCAGGAATCTGCAATTTAAAAAGTATCCCGGCTATTTCAGACATGAGTGGTTCAAAGATGATCCTTGAGAAACCTTGACCTGCAAGTTTAGACCAAAACGCTTGTATCTAGATATTACTTTAACATTTTCAAGTAATTGTAGCAATTTTCTTTGAGAATGTTGACGTGTTTTGACTTGTTTCCTTCAAATATGTCTGGTCATTTTTTTTTTTCATTATCCAAGTAAGCAAGCTTAGCGTAGCAAAGTGTTAGGAAAAAATGGTTACAGTTCTGTCCATCAGAATGTTCGCTGATGACATTTGGACATATTCCCTTGAAGGCTTTTATTTTTCTTTTTTCTCCCCACACTTAAGCTCAGATAGCCTATGTGACTTTTGTGTCCCTGTTCACTCACCTTTAGATTGTTAACATTTTCCTTGTTACTCTGAATGGTTTATAAACATTTTATTGGATTTCCATTTCCGCAGTCTGTTTTCCCAATTGTCTTTTTTTTTTTTTTCTGTACCCACATAAGCAATACTGTCCTGCACATTTCTCCACGCGCAGGCGGACCCCAGGGTCTATGTGATTCTGGCCAATTAGCTCTGACATCCCACCGGTCTTTTTCAAGGAAGCAGTTCTACTGTACTTCCCTAGGCGATTCACTTTCCCTCCTTTCTGTATCTCTGTTTCCTACCTTCTCCTCTCTGCTCCTGGATCTAAAACCTCCTCCTCTGCTGTCATGCTCTGCCGATGACTTGACTTCATTCCTCAGTGAGAAAACTAAAGCAGTCAGAAGAGAATTTCTGTAGACCCGCTCTACCCTATCTACCCATCTGCAATCAAATACTCTGTCTTCTGGCCTTTTGACTATGAGGAAATTTCTGTGGTCTTATCTCGCCTGCCACTTGGGCACTAGATGCCAAATATTTCATTTAAGTACACCATGGAGATTTCTCTCGCGACAGATTGATTTGCAGCCCTAGGACGTGGTTTTTTGTTTTTTTTTTTTTTAAACTTTCTTCCATCACAGTTCACAAATGAACAAATATGACACTTCTTGGATCCCCTTGCACTTAGCACCCAAATTCTTTTTTATCCTCTGTAGCAAAACTTCTTGTGTAAGCAGCGTCCATATTCACAGTCTCCAGTTCTTCGTCTCCTGCTTTCAGCTCCCTGCAGTCGGTCCCCGCCCCCACCACTCTACCAGAACTGCTGTTCCCAAATTTACCAATGACATCAGCCTTTCTGACATCATTACTTATTTCTCAAGTTTATCTCTCTGAGCCCAGCATTTGTCTCCGGGGATCACTCCCTTCTTGTTTTGTTTTGTTTTTTATTTTTTGGGATACACTATATCCACATGGGTTTCAGGATGCCAGGTACGAACCATCTTTGTCTTACATCAGTGTGTGCTCGTGCTCAGTCCCTGATGTTGAGGCTTCCACTTATCAGCTTCCCCTCCCCCCAGTTTTCCTGAAAAATAATTGATAGACATCACTGTGTAAGTTTAAGGCATACAGCATGGTGGTTTGATTTACAGATCTTGTGAAATGATTACTACAATAGGTTTAGCGGACATCCATCTTCTATAGATGCAATAAAAACAAAGGAGAAAACATTTTTTCCTTGTGATGAAAACTGTTAGGATCTACTGTCAACGACTTCCCTATATATCCTACAGCGATGTTAACTATAGTCATCATGCTCTTCAGTAAATCCCTAGTACTTAACCTTATAGTTTGTAACTTTTGCTTACCTTCCTCCCGTTCCCCCTTACCACCGCCCCCTCCCCCAGCCCTGGTCACCACAAGTCTGATCTCTTTTTCTCTCTTTTCACATGCGTGCAAAATCTTAACAGTATTTGTCTTTCTCTAACTTATTTCACTTACTGTCATGCCTTCAAGGTCAGCCATGTTGTCACAAGTGGTAGGATTTCCTCACTTTTTAATGAATGAATAATTACACGGTGTGTATACATCCCATTTTCTTTATCTCTTCGTCCATCTATGAGCACTTAGGTTGTTTCCAAGTCTTGGCTCTTGCTAGTAATATGTTTAGAGCTTTGAAATGAAATGTACCAACCTTGGTCTCCTTCATTGGTCTTTGATTCCCTTTCTCCTGCTTGGGGATCTCATCCAGTTGTATGGTTAAATCAGGTATCTCCTTGGCAGATTGAACTTAACACCTTTCATGACCAAAATGTTCTCTTCCGCCACCGAAATTGCTACTCCCATTGGCTTTTATATTTCAACATATGGCAAGTTCATTCTTTCCCTACATGGGGGATCATCCTTGACTCCTCTCTTTAATGATCCACATCCAATCGATTAGTATGTCTTACTGGCTCTACCTTCATATATATCCACCATTCTACCACTTCTCACCATCTCCACTGTTGCTGCCCTGATCAAAGCAACCATTACCTCTCTGTGAAATCACTGGCTTCTAACTGCTTGCGGCAATATTATTTTAGCGTCGGTGAGGGGAGCGCCTCTTCCGGCCTCAAGCCCAGGCTGTAAATTAAGGTAGGTCAGTCTTGGAATGTGAGATTGCATTTGAGTAAAAATCCTATTTAGAGAGCACTGTGTTGGAAGTGTGGATTGTGTGGCCAGGGCATGGACTGCTACAGTAAAGGCTGCTGCTGGAACATAACGTAAGCGTGCTGCACACGTGTAGCCTCTGGTGGATTCAGGCACAGGATTCCAACGGCCTACTCAGAGAGAGAGTTAGGAGAATGGCTTAGAGTCAGGAGAAGTGATGAGGATGGGGTTTTTAAGAGAGGCACCCTATTTGGGGGGGCGGGGGTGGAGCCTCTGTGCTTGAGGAGAGGCCCCCTCCCAACCCCGGGAATCTCTGTGCAGAAAGGAGAAGTAGGAATAGGCTTCGATGGCGACTTAGGAAGCTGGTGAGGCAGGAGTAAAGAATCTGCCCCGTGTGGTTCAGTGCTGGGAAGGCGGTGGTGAGAAAAGGGAGTCTGTTTCCCTTTGAGGTTGCATCATCTTTGCAGCTGGTCACCAGGATCATTCTCTGAAGCCCTGTCAATATCTACACATCTCCTGAGAGGACACCACGCCCCTGAGGAAAGGGGATTCAGTGTACTGGAGAGCAGTTTCTTTCCCATAGACTGCTGTCTCTTTTCAGAATTATGACTGTGGCACTCTTGATGGCCACATTTGTGAGTGTGGGCATGCTGACCCCGAATGTGGCCCCGTGTATCTTAATGAGTCCCACAGAGCAGAGACGATGGGTCTGGCTTCCAAGACCTGTTTTCACAGGAGTTAGGAACCACCTTTGGATGCTGCATTGATGCTTTTTCCCAAGTAGGGCCTATCTTGACAGCTTTCTCCATTAACTTATGGCTAGAGGCACAGAACAATGCCTGCCGTGCTGGAATATTCCAGGAGAGCCCACTGAGAACACTAGGAACGAACAAGCAATGATATTTGGGCCAATTCTGTTGCATCGGTAGACAGTCACAGGGATAAAGTTGTCTTGTGGGCATTTTCAATGAGTTTAGGGAATAATTTGAAGTATTTTCTTAAAATTAATATTCACAAAACTGGTTATCAATTTCAGTATCTTCTCTAATAGGCAAAGTAATCAAAATGGGCCTTTTCTTTTCTATTATGGATTAGTCATCCAAAATAAGATAATGAGGCTTTCGATGACATTTACAGATAAGTCTATCAGCAATGAGAAGAAAAATAAAAAGAAATGCCTGTTCTTCAAATTATTGTAGAAGTAAACACATTTGAGTCACCAATGTTACAGTGCTCAGATTTTTCATAGTTCTAAAAATATTTCTTATGGGATAAAGAATTTTCTGAGAAATACTTTGTTTTACTGTCCAACAAGCGCATTTCATCTATGTGTTAAATATCACCTTCTTGGTGTTCACTTTTATACTAAGATATGGTTATTGCTGTACTAGTTTTGTAAAATCAATAAATTCTAAGAAATAATGAGAAAAAAATCCTATACTAGTTAATGAAGCCATACAAGCAATGTGTTCCTTCTTGCAAGTTAGATTTTTTATAATATGTTGTCTCATAATTAAAGGATTTATTAGATTCATTATACCCTTTTGAGATAGTCATCAGTAAACCCATTTTATACCTCGGAGAACTGAGGATAAAGAAACTGATTTTTATCAACATCACAACAAATTTAAAGTTGGAGTTTCAAGAATTGAACCTCAAGGTATTGATGTCTTACTTCCGAAAAGTAATATACGATGGAAGGTGCTTATTTGAATGAAGTGTGTTTGCGTGTGTGTGCATTAGTGCATGCGCGTGCACACACATGCGTCTTGAGGAGTTATTGCCTTATATTGTGTAAGCCTTGTAACCAAAGATAACCTCCAGGGAAGGGAAAAATAATGTCCCATCTCCATATAAATTCTGGGACTGGTAATGTGGCTACAGGTAATGTCAGAATAGGTAGTTCCGTGAGAAATGGCAAAAGACTTTGGGAAATAGTTGTTCCAAGAATTTTCTTAAGGACAGAGTTCAGCTTTTCCTCAACAGAACAGTGTGTCCAGATAGATCTCATTGGATGGATTATCTGTCTATACATCTTCATCCCGAGGCTCATGTCCCAGCAGTGTTTATAACTTGCTGTGTGACTTTCAGTAACTTGCTCAATCTCTGGGGTTGCTTTTAGTGCTAAAACCAGAGAATGCTCAGATTCTGTGCAATACAAAGTGACATTACACGATGCTGGCTTGAAGGTGCACTGACCGTTAATCTGGAGACTTAGTTTTAGTCTAATTGCGGTGGGAATTTAGGCCAACGCACTTTCCCCCTCTGCCTTGTTGCTTCCCCTCCTATAACTTCATTTAGAGAACTTCAGGGTTCTTGACCTGAACTTCGCTGATTGGTCTAGAAATATTTAGCCCTATTTCTTTAGCTGTGGTATTTAACTTTTTAAATACCTTGCAATTAGTATTGCTTTCTCCTGTGGTTGATAATGTTGTTGCCTCAGATAGTAGCGTTGACAGAGAACTGGAAGAGAGCCCAGTGATTTAGTCCACTCGAATCCATTATCAAGGGTTTGTAGGGGTTATATAATCCAGCTCCTCCTTGTTACAGTCTCCTGTTAAAAATTAACCATCTGGCTTGGTAGAAGCTGCCTTCTAACTGTTTTTCATAACAGTGGCCCTTGTGCCAAATGTTGGTTCCCATGGAAATGATTTAAAACATGCATTAAAATCTGGGAATGGCTGTGTTTTCTCCATCTCATTTCTTCCATTGTCTTGTAGAACACCAAAGTTTCTATTTTATTGAGAGTTATATAACTGTCACCTGTTGGAGACACTATCTGAATAGGGGCTGGGATTTGGGGGCTTGAATCTATGTATCGACCTTCCAGTGTTATATAATGATGGAGAAAACACATAGAACCAAATAGCATAAGTCTGTTAAATAAATAAGAGCTCTAGAAACTGTTAATAAAACACCATATTTTAGTAAAATGCTTTAGGGTCAATTCTAAAGATTTAAAATCCTCCTAGTCCTGGAAAAACATTTGACTAGATCTATTAAGGCTAAAGAAACTGTTTTATTGACCAAAATAGAATTATCACACTGTCCTGCTATGCGAGCTTGTCCCCCTTGGCTTTCTGAGCACTAGGTTTGAGTCCTGAGTTCCCCCAGTATGCTAACCCTTTTCTTTTCTTTTTTTTCTTTTTTTTTTTCCTTTTTATTTATTTCTAGGAGAGAGAGAGAGATAGCGTGAGCAGGGGAGGGTCAGAGAGAGAAGGAGACACAGACTCTGAAACAGGCTCCAGGCTCTGAGCTGGCAGTCAGCACAGAGCCCGACGCGGGGCTCGAACCCACGAACCGCGAGATCATGACCTAAGCGAAAGCCGGACACTTAACCGACTAAGCCACCCAGGCGCCCCATATGCTAACCCTTTTCAACAGCTAGCTTTCCAGGTCAAGACCCGGTGAATCCTGAAGCAGGGCGCCAGAGTCTTTTGAACTCTTGAACCGGAATAACTTTTCCACACAAACTGGGGAAAGTCCCCGATAAGCTAATCCCGACAAGTCACCTTCAAGAAACTTACAGGAATGAAAACACACATTTAAATGCTAACAGGAGGTGAAATGAATTCCCTTTTGTACATTTCGATGATCCACAGAGGAAGAGGAAGAGGAGAAAACGTGGAAGAGCACAGACGGATAAGCATGGCTTGTTACGGGAGTGAGCCCTGCATCGGGCCATTCAGTAGGCGCAAATGAGGGAGAGCACTTCATCTGTACAGAATTTAGGGGATAAGAATGAGCCTCCCCGTTCATTTTCCATAAAAGTGAAATCGGTTTTTAGTAACAGTAACAATGTTCGCATTTTGGTGTCTTCCTCTGTTTGAGGTACTGTGATTGTGAAACCCTTATGTACACGGACATGTCTAATGCTCGTACCAGACCTCCGAGATCAGTAACGTCGCTGTCCCTGAGAGCGGACCTGTCTCTTGTCCAGCTCCTGGCCCAGGCGGCAAGGGTGAATCTGGAGTTTTTCTGCACCATGTCACCTGTTATAGAGGTCATATCTCTGTGTACCCCTAGAGACCAAGATACGCTTCTTAACTGTCCTTAAGAGCGTGCAACAGGTAAAACTTAACTTTGCTGTGATGGCCGAGGAATGACTTCCTATAAGAGGCCATCTAGACTAATCTCAGCTCACCCCTAATTCCTGTCTACCTCACCAGCACGGGCCTGGATTGTCCAGACGCTATCTGCGCGTGGCTTTTTGACATAATGTCATCCAACCCGATCACACAGCTTTCCCTGACCTTCCAGAATGTTCTCTTGTGCCTCTGAAACTCCTAGTCCTCAGCAGAACCCTGAATATCATCAACTTCTTTCAGTATCTCCTTCATCTTTGTGGTGTAAGTGAATAAAATGTGCATGCGTTTGCTGTAGACTAGCACACTTATAAATCTGTGGAAACATAAAGGTGAGCATAAAATTATTTTGTAAGTCATAATCGTTCTGAATATCAATACAAATCAATAGTATATCTATATCCTCAGACTGATTTTTGGTGGGTTAAGGGGGGTACCTGGATGGCTCACTCAGTTAAGTGTCTGACTCTTGATCTTGACTGAGGTCATGATCTCAGGGTTCAGTTCCTGGGATCGAGCCTTGCCTCAGGCTCTGTGCTGGCATCTTAGAGCCTGCTTGGGATTCTGTCCCTCTGTCCTCTCTCTCTCTGCTCCGCCCCTGCTGGCGTGCATGCATGCTCTCTCTCTCAAAGTGAATAAAACTAAAAAAGATTAACATTAAAAAGAATAATAACCTCAGACTGCCCCCCCCACTCCCAAGTTCTTGTATTTTCATTAAAAAAAAGCCTTTTATGAAAATCTCCACCTCTGTTCCTATCTTGAGTATTAATTTGTTCTAGATCTGTGATATTTACACAGAAAGATAAAGATGTATGCATATTTATACACACATACCTGAAAATGACCTATGCTATATGCTGTATTCAGCTTCTGAATATATCATAGTTATAATTGTAGCTAAGTACACATAAATTTAACTTGTGTGTGTTTTAAAACACTTCCATGGTATTGTGTGGTTATACAATATTTTACCTCATTTTTTATGAACATTCACATCTTTCCTTTGTGTTTTTATTTCCTTTTTTGATATTACAGACTACTATAGTGGGTGCTATTGTAACGATACTTTTAATCCTCACAATTTAATTTCTGAGGGATAAATTCCTAGAATTTGAAATGTTCAGTCCTAAAGTATTCACAGTTCTACTTTTTTAAGAGCTACTGAAAAATTGCTTTCCACAAATTTGTACCAATTTACACTACTCCTCCCCCCAAAAAGTGAAAGTCCTTGTTTCCTTATACTGACAATATTGGATATTTTAAATCTTCCTGGAAAAGTTTGGGGAGGAAGGAGTGTAAAGTGATATCTTTTCCTTGTATAATTTTTTTTCATTATCTATTAGTGAAGTTTATTGGCAATTTATGCCTCTTTTATGAATTTTCAGTGTCCTGGCCAGTAACCTGTCCTACTCAACTAAGCCAAAGGTAGGAGGCTTACATAAAAGGGTCTATTTGTACTGGTGCCTGGGTGACTCAGTTGGTCAAGTATCTGACTCTTGATTTCGGCTCAGGTCATGATCTCCTGTTTCGTGAGCTCCATCCCTGTATTGGGCTCTGTGCTGACAATGTGGAACCTACTTGAGACTCTCTCTCCGTCCCTCCCCCAGTCTATCTGTCTGCCTGTCTGTCTGTCTCTCTCTCAAAATGAACATGTTTTTTCTTTTTAAAAGGGTTGGTTTATAAAGGTGAGTACAGTGTTTTAGGTAATGTTTATCAAAGTTTTAGACGTCAGACCACTTTATATTCTTAAAAATTTTAAGGACCTCAGGGAGCTTTTTTTCTTTTTCCCTTAATGTTTTATTTATTTCTGAGAGAGAGAGAGAGAGACAGCATGAGCTGGGGAGGGTCAGAGAGAGAGGGAGACACAGAATCTGAAACAGGCTCCAGGCTCTGAGCTGGCTCTCAGCACAGAGCCAGATGCGGGGCTTGAACCCACGAACCGTGAAATCATGACCTGAGCCAAAGTCGGACGCTTAACCGACTCAGCCACCCAGGCGCCCCAGAACCTCAGTGAGCTTTTATTTGTGTCCATTATCTATCCATATTTAACATATTAGACTTTAAAATCAAGTATTTTCAGGATCCCTGTTTCATTTAAGAAGGCTTCATAAACCCATTAGATGTCACTATATAAACATAATTTATGAAAAATAACTACATTTTCCAAAACATCATTACTGAAAAGAGTTGTATTGTTTTATAGCTTTACAAAATCTCTTTCATGTGTAGTTTAAGAGTCTATAGCTGCATATTTATTTGTGCATTCAGTCTGTTGTGGGAAAGGTAAATAACACCTTAACATCCTCTTCATATAGTCTCTGAAAATGTTGTAGGCTCCCACGGGTTCTTTGACGTACATTTTCAGTATATCTGGTTTAAGGAAACCAGGGAAATCCAATACCCCAGAGGTAGTAACAACAGACAGCTTTTAACCACAAGTGAGACTTCCCGTGTAAGAGTGGCCTAGGCTGGAGGGAGGAGTGTCCAACAGGAGCTGTGATCTCGCCTAGAGGGATGTAGCTGACCCATAGTCACCTGGCAAGGCGACAGCTTGGGAGGAAAATCACCCTCTCTCGTTTTCCTCTGACCTGCCCCACAGGAGACACGTAGCACGTCTATTCCATTCTCCTTCTCATCCATGCCGTCTTTTCATTGGATTATTTCTCTAGGTTCATTTGTATTTGAACCTCGTGTTATAAGGCCTTTTATAAGTCTGACATGTTTTTCTATTTCACATGCTCAAACACTTCATTTATTTTCCTTTTGGTTCCGTGCCCTCCGTGCCAAATGTACATATGTGGAACTTTGGAAAAAGGATTCCAGTAGTGATCTAAGTCTCTGGAAGACATTTATTTGTAGATGATAAACCAAGGTGTTTCATTTTATTTCAGAAATGTTTCAAGGTAATTTAATTAAAATTGCAGTTTCCATTTCAGTTAGAGTTTTGTTATATATTATCTACTAATGTGTATCAATATAATATATATCCCATTGATAGGTATTAATATAATAAAAGTAAACATAGTATTGATACATAAAAATGATCTTGTGCTTATATAAGTGCATTTCTCAACTTGTTAACTTTGCTTAAGTGGTTAAATGTAGTCTCTGCAGAAGAACCAGGTAGGGGAAGGGGGGACAGGGAGGTGGAGTTTACGTCCTTTAACGCATGAACTTGGTGAGCTGCAGATGCAAGGCCTTGTGTTGCTGTCCTCTGTGTATTCAGTTGGATTTTAGGAAGTTCAAACTGACAGGGATAAGTCGCCTTCCCAAGACGTCTGTATATGATAGGAAAGATTTAGAAAAATTACAGAGGCTATACTTTCATCATAGAAAAATTATATATGGTCTACTTTTTAAATTTTTTTAAAAAGTTTATTTATTTTGAGAGAGAGTGCGCGAGCGCAAGCACACAAGCGGGAGAGGGACAGAAAGGAGGAGAGACAGAATCTCAAGCAGATTCCAAGTCATCAGCACAGAGCCCAACTCGAGGCTCGAACTCCAGAAACGTGAGATTATGACCTGAACCGAGATTAAGAGTTGGATGCGTAACTGACTGCAACACCCAGGTGCTCTACTTTTTAAGGAGGAGGAAACTTTGTGTTTCTGTATTACCTCTTGGGCTGAGCACAGTTTTTTGACAGACAAAATTTGAAATATCTTAGAGCAGGATATGAGAAGAATGTTCAAAGGAAAATGTATATGGCGGCACAGGTTGAGGAAAAAACAAGTTCCGGGAAGCAAGATGATGCGATGAGAAACACTGACTGGAGAAATGAATCCATAAAGCTAAGTAAACAGAGTTTTGAAGGAAGTAAAGAAGAGATGAGGGTAGCCTTCACTCAGTATGGAATGTAAAATAAAGAGATGAGTGAAATAAAATTTAGAAGTTTGGCTGTGCGATCACTGCTAATTACCTTTATTGTGTCTTGATAAAAACATCTGGAAAGTTGTATATAGCTCTCATTGAAGTTTTGGAGTCCAATTTGAGTTTCATTTTTTCCTGTGTCGCCATGCTGAGACAGGCTTTATTCTTTTTTTTAACGCTTATTTCTTTATTTTGTGAGAGAGGGTATGGGGGAGGGGCAGAGAGAGAGAGAGAGAGGAAGGAAGAGAAAGAATCCTAAGCAGGCACCTCACCACCAGCACAGAGCTCAACATGGGACTCGATCTCCTGAACTTTGAGATTATGACCTGAGCCAAAATCAAGAGTCAGTCAGTTAACTGACTGAGCCACCCAGGTGCCCTGAAACAGGCTTTAAAATAGAAGAGAATGTCTAGCTTTACCTGGATTATGCCCATGGCCCTTTGCCGATTTCACCGACTTCCCTCACTTACTGCCCAAAGCTATTTTACCATAGATAAGGAAGACTTTAGTTAACATTAAAGGGGGACAGTATTTGATATGAGATATGAATCTATTCGATGTGTTACTTGTTCACTGTTGCAGGACAATCAACAGTGTGGAAATGTGTCAAAATGGTTGTGTTTTTAATGGATTCTCATATCAGACTCTTTATCTCTCCTCCTTCAATACAATCATGAGTTATTGTTTAGAACGCACTTGTACACATGTAATCTCATTTCCTTTTCACAGTATTTCTGTAGAGTAACAGAAACTGTGTGTGTGTCTCTGTGGTTAATCATCATTTTACTGATGAGGAAAGTGAAGGTAAGAAGTTTAGCAACTTGACTCAAAGTATAGTTAGAATCACATGTCCGTGTGTGTGTGTGTGTGTGTGTGTGTGTGTGTGTGTGTGTGTGTATGATGCTTGTTGCATACTTAATGTTTTTCTCTACCAATGGAAATAACTACTGGATTAATACATGTACATTTTTTATCTAAGTCTCCTCTTCGTAAAGTATATTATCATAAAATGTATTTTTTGTGTACTAATGGAAACAACGTTTATATTAGATCTTTTACTAACTAGTTCTATTTTAATTTTGATACCTGTGTTTTACAAAGCTCCAAGCAATATGCTTTCTCTTTCCTGTTTGTTACCACAGCACTCATAATTTTTAGAATTCAACTTTCATGGGAAGATGGGTTTATTAATTTTAAATGGTAGATGACTATAATAATAGAAATGCATCCATAAATTGCTTTTTGATTCTAACTTATCAAATGATACGATGTGGCTGGATTTTAAATTCGAAATTTTGAATTACATAAATATAAAGATTGAACATACAAAGTCCCTAAGTGTTGGGCTGGTATCGTTACATACATGTCTATACACAACATCAGACAAGTACATTCATCTTATTTACTGTATTCTCATTGCTACAGAGTTTCCAGTTTATCTGTGTGTATGGCTTTGCCTAATGGCACTCAATAGTGACTAATAGTGGGAAGAAGAGAGGAATTTGCTTTCTTAGATTCATATGAAATCGTACAGTTAGGTCTTGTTAGAGTTGTTTGAATTGACATAGGAATTTGAATTTTCAAATGAGAACGTGATATTGAAACTTTGCGGGCATGCTAGGTGCGACTAATGTATGATGGTTGTCTCATGGTAGGTTGCTCTAACCAAAAAGAGGAGATTTCACAGGCGCTTAATACTTTTCTCTCTCTCTGTTGTCCTATCTGAAAAGTGCTTCTCACAATATCTTCATGCCCAAATTTTGACCTCCAGTAACCATTATTTTTTTTCTAGGAAACTTTAACTGCTTGTCCTGCGTGGAAGGAGACCTTCCCTCTTTTCACACCAGAATCGTTTTCTCTCTACCTCTCTTTTGGCATATGCTATTTTAATGTCTGTCACAGAGGTAATATTAGATTAGGAATTTCTAAAGGGTAGAATCTGCATTCAGCTTCCCTTTCCACTCCTCCCCCCACCCCAGTCCCGTAGCTACACACAGAACATACTAGTTTTCTAGGGCTTCCATAACAAATTACTATAAACTTAGTAGATTAAAGTAAAAGAAATGTATTATCTGACAGCCGTAGAGGTCAGAAGTCCAAGATCAAGGTAGAAGCAGTACCACACACTCTCTGGGGCCTCGAGGAGAGAATTCCCTTGCATCTTCCAGCTTCTGGTGACTCTGGTGTTCATTCTCTCATGGGTGTATCACTCCAGTCCTGCCTCCATCTCCATGTGGCCTTCACCTCCCCCTTTCCTGCCTCCTATAAGGATACCAGTCATTGGATTTAGGGCTGATCCTACATCTAGGATGATGTCATCTCAGGATCCTTAATTATATCTTGAAATACCCCTTTCCCAAATGAGGTCAAACTATACTTTCCATGGAGAGAATATGGACTTATTTTGGGAGCCACTGTTCAGCTCACTACACGTAGTAAGCACTGGATATGTTTTTTAAACACACATGGATACAATTTTGGGAAAAGAACACATTTTTGTATGTATATTATGCTCAGCTTTATGAGTTACATCAAACGTTATGCTTAGTGCAATATTCCTTTATTATTTCAAAGAGTTGTGGCTCAGGAGTCTGGGCACAGTTGACCTAGGTCCCCTGCTTAAGGGTTTGCAGTGAAGGTGTTGGCTAGGGCCGGGGGGGTCTCAGGTGAGGTTCTGGGTTCTCTCCCCCATGCCATGTGGTTGTGGGTACAGTGCACTTCCTCGCTGCTATAAAACTCCTGATAGTGTGGTGCTGTGGGTCAGCAGAAGGGCATCCATGACATCGAGGGAAAGACTAGACCCTCTTCAGAGGGCTTCCAGCTGTTAAATCAGGCTCATTTAGGATTATATCCTCTTTTCTTTCAGTGTTTAAAGAATTTTAATTCCAGTATAGTTAACATGCAGTGTTAGTTTCGGGTGTACAACATAGTGAATAAACACTTCTGTATATGACTTAGTGCTCGTCATGTTAAGTGTACTCTCCCCACACACCACCCCTCTGATAACAATCGGTTTGTTCTCTATAGTTTTTGTTTTGTCTGTTTTTCTCTTTGTTTGCTTGTTTTGTTTCTTAAATTTCACATATGCGTAAAATCTTACGGTATTTGTCTTTCTCTGACTGACTTGTTTCACTTAGTATCATACTCTCCAGATCCATCCATGTTGTTGCAGATTGCATGATTTCATTCTTTTTTCTGGTTCTGTAATCCTTTCATTGTGTGTATATACACATACACACATACATACAAGCACAACATCTTCTTTATCCATTCATCTGTTAATGGACATTTTTGGGCTATTTCCATAATTTAGCTATTGTAAATAACACTGCAATAAACATAGAGGTGCATATCTCTTTTTGAGTAAGTGTTTTTGTATCTTTGGGCAAATAGAAGTGGAATCACTGCATCAAATGGTAGTTCTGTTTTTAATTTGGGGGGAACCTCCATCCTGTTTTCCACAGGGTACCATTTTGCATTCCTACCAAGGGTGCAAGAGGGTTCCTTTTTCTCCATATCCTGGCCAACACTGTTGTTTCTTGTGTGGTGTTTTCACAAGAGAGAGAGCTTGCAAACTGGGGAGAGGAGTATAGGGAGAGAGAGACAGAGAGAGAGAGAGAGAATCTTTAAGCAGGCTCCATGCTCGGCTCAGAGCCTGACATGAGTCTCAGACCCATGATCCTGGGATCATGACTTGAACTGAAATCAAGAGTCCTGCGCTCAACCCATTGGGCTACCCAGGCACCCCTCTTTTGTTTTTGACTTTAGCCATACTGACAAGTGTGGGGTGATATCTTATTATGGTTTTGATTTGCATCTCCCTGATGACCAGTGATGTTGAGCATCTTTTCATGTATCTTTTGGCCATCTACATGTTTTTTTTTTTGAGAAATGTCTGTTCATGTCTTCTATTTTTTTTAATTGTGTGGGGGCAGTGGTGTTGAGTTGTAGAAGTTCTTTATATTTTGGATACTAATTCTCTATCAAGATACCTCTTTTTGAAATATCTTCTCCCATTCAGTAGGTTGCCTTTTAGCTTTGTTGATTGTTTCCTTTTCTTTCTTTCTTTCTTTCTTTCTTTCTTTCTTTCTTTCTTTCTTTCTTTCTTTCTTTCTTTCTTTCTTTCCTCCTTTCTTTCTTTCCTTCTTTCCTTCTTTCCTTCTTTCCTTCTTTCCTTCCTTCCTTCCTTCCTTCTTTCCTTCTCCCTTTCTTTCTTTCTTTCTTTCTTTCTTTCTTTCTTTCTTTCTTTCTTTCTTTCTTTCACAAATTTTTAAAATGTTTATTTTTGAGAGAGAGCATGAACAGGAGAGGGAAGGGGAGAGAGGGGGACAGAAGATCCAAAGTAGGCTCCTCACAGACAACAGACAGCCTGATGCAGGGCTCAAATTCACAAATCATGAGATCATGACCAGAGTTGAAGTCAGATGCTTAAGTTACTGAGCCACCCAGGGGCCCTGATTGTTTCCTTTTGTCTGCAGAAGCATTTTATTTTTATGTAGCCCCAGTAGTTTGTTTTTGCTTTTATTTCCCTTCCTTCTTGCTTTTATTTCCCTTGCCTCAGGAGACCTATCTAGAAAAATGTTGCTATGGCCAGTGTCAGAGAACTTCCTGCCTATGTTCTCTTGTAGGATTCTTATGATTTCAGGTCCCACGTTTAGGTTTTTAATCCATTTTGAGTTTATTTTTGTGTATGGTGTAACAAAGTGGTTTACTTTCATTGTTTTGCATGTAGCTGTCCAGTTTTCCTAACACCATTTGTTGAAGAGACTGTGTTTTACCCATTGTGTATTTTTTTAAGGTTTGCTTATTTAGAGAAAGCACATGAGCCAAGGAGAGTGGGGGAGAGAATCCCAAGTAGGCTCTGCATGGTCAGCACAGGACCCGATGCAGGGCTCAGTCCCATGAACCAAACTGTGAGATCATGACCTGAGCTGAGATCAAGAGTTGGGTGCTTGGGGTGCCTGGGTGGCTAAGCTGGTAAAGTGTCTGACTTAGGCTAAGGTATGAACTTGTGGGTCATGAGTTTGAGCCCCACATCAGGCTCTGGGCTGACAGCTCAGAGTCTGGAGCCTGCTTTAAAATCTCTGTCTCCCTTTCTCTCTCTGCTCCTCCCCTGCTTGCACTCTGTCTCTCACTCTGTCTGTCTTTCTCTCTCTTTCTCTCAGAAATAAACATTAAAAGGAAAAAAGTCAGCCACTTAACCAATTGAGCCACCCAGGTGCCTACTATTGTGTATTCTTGCCTCTTTTGTTGAATATTAATTGACTATATAACCATGGGTTTATTTGTGGGCCCTCTATTCCATTGATCTGTGTGTCTGTTTTTGTGCCAGTATTATACTATTTTGACTACTAAAGCTTTGTAGTATATCTTGAAATCTGGACTTGTGATACCTCCAGGTTTATTTTTCTTTTGCATGATCACTCTGGGGTGTTTTAGGGGTTACATACAAATCATAGGATCGTTTGTTCTAGTTCTGTGACAAATGCTGTTGGTATTTTGATAGGGATTGCATTAAATGTGGAGTTGACTTTGAGTAGTGTGGACATTTTAGCATCCTTCTTCTAGTTCATGAGTATGGGATGTCATTCCATTTGTTTGTGTTATCTTTAATTTCTTTCATCAATGTTTTATAGTTTTCAGAGTATGGGTCTTTCACTCCCTTGGTTATTTTATTGTTTTTGGTGCAATTGTAAATGGGATTATTTTATTAATTTCTCTTTCTGCTACTTAGTTTTTAGTGCATAGAAATGCAATGGATTTGTGTACATTGATTTTGTACCCTGCAACCTATCTGAATTCATTGATCAGTTTTGGTGGTTTCTTGGTGGAGTCTTCTATATATAAGATCATGACATCTGCAAATAGTGACAGTTTTACTTCTTCCTTACCAATTTGGATGTCTTTTATTTCTTTGTGTTGTCTGATTGCTGTGGCTAGAACTTCTAGTACTGTGTTGAGTAAAAATAAAAGCAAGAGTGGACATCCTTGTCTCATTGCTGAGCTTAGGGGGAAGCTCTCAGTTTTTCCGCATTGGGTATAGTGTTAGCTGCAGGCTTTGCATAGAAGATCTTTATTATGTTGAGGTATATGCCCTGTAAACCTGTTTTTTTGAGGGTTTTTATCATGAGTGGATGTCTCCTTTGTCACATGCTTTTTCTGCATCTATTAAAATGATCATATAGTTTTTATCTTTTCTCTTACTGAAGTATCATGCTGATTGATTTGGAACTATTAAATCCCACTTGATTGTGGTGAATGATTTGTTGAAATGTGTTTTTGGATTTGGTTTTCTAATACTTTGTTGATTAATTTTGAATTTTTGTTTATCAGATATTGGCCTCTGGCTCTTTTTTTCTTTCTTTTTTTTTTTGAGTGTCTTTATCTGGTTTTGATATTAGGGTAATGCTGGCCTCATAATACAAATGTGAAAGCTTTTCTATTTTTTTAGAACAGTTTAAAAAAATCAGTATTAACTCTTTTATAGGTGTTTGGTAAAATTCACCTGCGAAGCTGTCTGATCCTGGACTGTCTTTGTTTGGAGTTTTTTGATTGCTGATTCAATCACTGTTGGTAATCAGTTCAAATTTTCTATTTCTTCCTGCTTCCGTTTTAGTAGCTTATATGTTTCTGAAAATTTATCCATTTATTCTAGGTTATCCAATTTGCTGGCATATAATTTTTCCTAACATTCCCTTAAAATTTTGTGTGTTTCTGTGATTTCAGTTGCTATTTATCCTCTTTCACTTCCAATTTTGGTTGAGTCCTTTCTCTTCTTTGTAATGAGCCTGGCTAATGTTTATCAACTTTGTGGATCTGTTCAAAGAACCAGCCCCTGGGGTTACTAATGTGACCAGTTGCTTTTTAAGTTTTGATTTTATTTTTCCTGTAGTCTTTATTACTTCCTTCCTTCTATTCATTTTTGGTTTTATTTTGTCTTTTTCTAGCTTTTTTAGGTATAAGGTTAGGTTGTTTTATTTGAGATTTTCCTTCTTGATATAGAGCTATATTGCTAGTAACTTTCCTTTTAGGACAGCTTTTGCCAAATCCCAAAGATTATGGACTGCTGTGTTTTAATTTTCATTTGTCTCTGTATTTTTTTACTTCCCCTTTGATTTATTGGCCAACCTACTCATTGTTCAGTAGCAAGTTATTTAACCTCCATGTATATGTTCTTTATAGATTTTTTTTTCTTGTGGTTGAGTTCTCATTTCATAGTGCTGTGGTTGGAAAGGATATATAGTAGGACTTCAGTCTCTTTGAATTTGTTGGGATTTGTTTTGTGGGCAAACATTTGGTCTCTTCTGGACAAAGTTCCATATGCATTTGAGAAGAATGTATACTTTGTGGGTTTGAGCTGGAATGTTCTGAATATCTCTCTCCGATCCATTTGTTCCAATGTGTCATTCAAAGCCACTGTTTTCTTGTTGATTTTCTATTTAGACGATCTATTCTTTGACGTGGGTGGAATTTTATTTTTTAATTTTTAAATGTTTATTTTGAGAGAGATTGCACGAGTGGGGGCGAGGGGCAGAGAGAGAGCAGAGAATCCCAGCAGGCTCCATGCTCTCAGCACAGAGCCGGATGTGGGGCTCATGAACTGGTAGCCAAAATCAAGAATTGGATGCTTAGCTGATTGAATCATCAGATACTCCATGTAAGAGGGATTTTAAACTCTCCTACTATTTTTGTATTACTATCCATTACTATGTTTATGTTCGTTATTAGCTGCTTTATGTGTTTGGGTGCTGACATGTTGGGTGCATATATATTTATAGTTATATCATTCTTTTGATCACTTTATGGTTTTATAGTGTCCTTCTTGTTTGTTGTTACAGTCTTTATGTTAAAGTGTATTTTGTGTCCTATAAATATTGCTATTCCAGCTTTCTTTTTACTCCCATTTGCATGGTACATGCTTTTCCATCACTTCACTTTCAATCCGAATGTATATTTATGTGTGAAATGAGTCTCTTGTAGGCAGCATATAGATGGGTCTTGCTTTTTTATCCATTCTGTTACTATTTTTTGATTAGTGCATTCAGTCCACTTACATTTAAAGTAATTATAGGTATGTACTTATGCCCATTTTGTTACTTGTTTTAGGGTTGTTTTTATAATTCTTCTCTGTTCCTTTCTTTTCTCTTCCTTTCTTCTCACTTTGTTCTCTCATGGGTTTTTTTGGCTTTATTTAGTGATATACTTGGATTCCTTTCTCTTTTTTTTGCATATTGATAACTGGTTTTTGATACATGGTTACCATTCAGTTTGTATATAACATCTTCTGCACATGGCGTTATATTAAGTTCATGGTCACTTAAGTTTGAACACACTTTTACTTCTCTTCTTTCCACGGTTTAGGTATATGGGTGTCGTACATTACATCCTTTTGTTTTCTAAATCCCTTGACTGATTTTTATAGATATACTTAATCTTATTCCTTTTGTGTTTCCTAATTTTCTGACTCCTACTTATGATCTTTCAGAGTGGAAATGACATTTCTTGTAGGGCTGGTTTAGTGGTCATAAACTCATTTAACTTCCGTTTGCCTGAGAAACTCTTTATTCTCCTTCTATTCTGAAGAATAGCCTTGCTGCATAGAGTATTCTTGGCTGCAGATTTTTTTCCTTTCAGCACTTTGAATATATGATGTCGCCCCCTTCTGACCTATAAAATTTCTGTTGAAAAATCAGCTTATAGCCTTCTGGGATTTCCCTTGTAGGTAACTGTTTTTCTTTTCTGTTGGTGTTTTTAAAATTCTCTTTTTAAAATCACTACTTTTTGCCAATTTAATTACTGTGTGTCTTGGTGTAGATCTGATTGGGATTTTTTTGGGGGGGGGGGTGTTCTCTGTGTCTCTTTGATCTGGATTTCTGTTTCTTTCCCCAGATTTGTGGTTTTCAGCTATTTTTTCAAATATATTTTGTGACCCCTTTTCTCTCTTCTCCTTGTGAGACATTATGCTTGATGGTGTCTATGAGTTCCCTATGTCTGTTTTTAATTTTTATTATTTTTCTCTCTACTATTAAATTTGATTGCTTTCCATTACTCTGTTCTCCAGTTTGATCTGTTTCTTGTGTTTCCTCTAGTCTACTATTTATTCCATCTAGCATATTTTTAATTTCATTTACCGACTTCTTCATCTCTGATTGGTTCTTTCTGATGTTTTCTCTCTTTGTTAAGTGTATCCCACTCTTTTCTCAAGTCCAGTGAGTATCCTTATGACCATTCCTTCAAGTTATCTTTCAGGTGTATTACTTATCTACATTTCATTTAGGTTTCTTGATGTGATTTTTGTCCTGTTCTTTCATTTGGGATATACTCATTTGTCTCCTCACTGTGTCTAAGTCCCTGTGTCTGAGCCGCTTTTCCCTGTATCCCAGTCTTCTGCAATGACTGTCTTTACTCTTTGGGGTATGGTTTGGTGCCTGTGTTATTAGTGCAGCCATCTGGGGCCACGTTGGGCTTGAGTCAGACCAAGCATTTGCCATAGATGGAGTCGCTCCCATCTGTAGTGCTTTCCCATTGTCCTTTCCCATTGTGTCCCATTGTGTTTCCCATTGTCCCCTGGAGAGCTTTTGTTGATGGATGGAGCCTTCATTCAGACTCACTCCCAGGCCCTTACTGGGGCTTCACTTTGACTCCTGTTTGTGGCTTTCTTCCCTTTTCTCGAGGGCATGAGTCACTTCCGAGCAGTGCTGCCCCCTGTGAAGGCTGCTTAAACACTGCCAGGCCCATGGCACTGCTTTGGATGGGCTCTGGCTCAAGGTATCTATTAGGGGTCAGGTCTGCAGGAGAATGTGGCGGCAGCGTGTGCGTGTTGCCAGCAAGGTGCACCTTGGGACTTGCCGCCCTCTTGGGTGAGGCAGGCCTGGTTGGAGGGCCTGACCTGCACAAGGGTGTGCCCAGGCAGGGAGCGTGGTGTTAGCACGATTTGCCCAGGTCTTCTGTCGGAACAGAGGTGCAGCAGAGGCCTGTCTGGAAGGACTGTATCCATAGGAGAATGCAGTTGAGGCTTGACATTAGCCAACTAGGTGGTTTTGAGCTGGATTTTGTAGGTGTTCAATGTGTCTCTGCTGGAGGCAGGGGGAGGGAAATGGCACCGGTCAGCTCAGCTCTTTTGTTCCTAGAAAAGTCTGCTAGTGGTCCCTGCCCCTCTAGGACCTGCTCTGAGATTAATAAACACATCTCTTTCCAGTGTACCCCCGGCGGTGTTGAAACGGGTGCTTCGACACTGTAGCTCACGGGGGGACTGGCTTTGTGCTATGCCTGAAAGTGGGCATGGGGGCGGGGGAGCGTATGTAAGAATACGTCCTACTCTCTTCAATATGGCCTCTTCTCTAAATGCTCTACATTTAGATGTGGGCAGTCTGTTCTGCTGGTCTTCGGGTCATTCTCTGGGCTATTTACACTGATGTGTTATCTAGGTGTGTCAGTGGGCCAGTGTGAGCACAGGGCACTCCTACCTTGCCATTTTCCCAGGGAGACCCAGGTTCATCTCCTTTTTAGTCGGTGCATCTGGATCTTTAATTATATCTAAGATCCCTTCACCATCGCCGTCTAATGCAGCGCAGTCTCGGGGAGAACAGCCAGAGGTGGAGAGCCTGTTACGTGTCACAGTCACAGCACATTGCTTATCGCAGGTGTATGCACTTTAGTTTACCGAGATGTCCTGATTTCATGTGAAATGATTTCGAATTCCATACACTAGCTACTTAAAGAGATTTTAAAGTGTATTTGTTTTTATCCTCGGATGAAGTCTCAATCCCCAACACACTATGCCAGTGTCAAAACACCGATTTTTAAAGACTGTAGTTCAAAGTGAAAAACCTATTTTATGAAAATACTATGTTCAAATGAGGCATCAGTTAGGCATATAGATAAACATGGCCATTGCCTAGATTATGGGATAGGGTTGTAGCCTGGCCCTGATAGTACAGTATCTGTGAAAGAGACCACAGTGGGTCAGCCAATAGAGACATTTATATATGTCACAATTAGAAAGGGTGGTGGGGACATTAAGGTCAATAGCAGTAGGGCAAATAGGAAATGGAAAGAAGATATCCGTACTTGCCTCATTCTTGGTCTGTGAAATTAAATGTTCTTTTCGTGAAACTTGGTTATTTGATCCATGTCTGTTGACTCAGTTCCTGTATTTGTAAACAGGATGTCACTAGGTTTAATCTTGAACTCCACGGTGCTCAATTGGTAATACGATCATCTCGGGTAGTGGTTTGTGACGAACTCTTGACAGCATGTCTGAGCTCCTCTCAACACAATATCCATTTGTAACCACTTTTTTGGCCCTGGAGGGAGGAGTAGAAGCAGTGGGAATCACACACATTTAGCATCTCATCCAGATATCCGGTGGTTACCTTGACTGTGAGCCCGAAGCAGTGGATTGCTACCTCGTTCACCTGTGTCTGAGATCCTGAATTCCTGCATAGATAACCTGCCACATCCTCAGATACATCTAGACTCTTCTTTCTTGTTGACCCCCTCTATGTGCTTCCCTCCCTCACCATTTGGGCCCTGGCCCTCTAATTTAGTGCAGCGGTCAGAGCTTGGGTTCGATTGAAAAAAGAAAACGTTCATTGAATATAGTTTCCATTAAATTTTAGTTAATGGGCTTTGTCATTTTTGATTAAGTGCATTTAAGGGACAAGACAAATGGCTCCAATAAATCCAATGTTGGTATAACGGTTCTAAAGAGTTGAGATACTCTGTTTCCTTCCATTTTGTTTCTCCCCCCTTTTTTAATAGGCTTTGTATGCCTTAAGTCCTTGAGGTGGTTAAGAAGTTACTGATAATGAGGAATGGAAAGAGGGCAAATAGGGCTGAAGAACAGAGAGTGAGGAGACCGATAAAAGCTTTGTGATTGTCAGAGGTTTTCAGCAGGAAGCAACAGGATCATATCTGGATTTTCAAATACCGCTCTGGTTACTGCGGTACGAGGATTAAGTAGGGAACAGAGATGCCTTTTAAACAGATACCGCCACAATACTGGCAAGAGGCACACGTTGAAAATACTATGAAAAGTTAGGAGCAGACACTTAAATGCTTTTGCGGAACTGATAGGCCGGGAAGGCGATGCTGATTGAAACAAGCATCTGCAATCTTGTTTCGACTAGAGGAAAGAGCATGGCTAAGGATCCAAAGCCAGAAAGTGCACGTTCCATGGGGGCACCCTGGCCTCCTATGCAATGACCATGCATTTGTACTTTGTTTTGAAAATGATAGCCAACCATCTTCAAGTCTGTGCTCATGTAACTTAATATGGATATTATTACCAATTTCACATCACTGGCGACAAAATACCAACACTATGTACCAAAGTCTTGTATACTGTTAAGTGGTATTTAAATGTAAGATATAATTGTTTTAATCATTCATTTGCAGTACTAATAATCAACCATAATAAGCTTTTCATCACTGTGACTTTTTTTTTAAGAAAAGATAAAACATTTAATTACCAATGAGTCCTTAATAAAGTAGATCTCTGGATTCTTTTATACATATTGTACTTTAATCATTGCCTCTTGCAGTTTGAAGTACAATTGGGTTAGGGAAGAAATAAGATTAGTAACATTTTACTTGGAATGGGTTGACTTTAATTTGAAAGCATACAAAAATTATGCACAGAAGTGATTTTCTCAAAATGAAAAAGACAAAGTCATTGGTCTCAAAGCAACACTAATTACTAGAATACAAATTCTTTCTTATTAGCTTATTCGGCCACAAATCTGTGTCTGTGGTAATTCTCCTCATTGTAGAAATTAGGCAATGCGATTTTCTCCACATTGCAAGCGTGAACAAATGATTAATGATTGTACTGTTTTCACTTTTAAATCAAATTCACACTTGGAGAGCAGGGTCGCCTCAAGATACATGTATTGTGATGTATTTGAGATTTTGAAAAAGTTTTCTGTGTTCGTTTTTACATTTGAATTATATGACACACTGGCAGAAAGGATGCCTAGCCTACCGCGGAAAGCATAGCTGCATTAACGCCCCCAGGAGAACATGGAGACTATATATAGATGCCTATCAGAGCAAGAATTATGATAGACCATGACAACATACAGACAGAGCTTAGTATGTTTTCCAGGAAGGCTACGCATTTTGAAGGAGATATTTATGTAATTTATTTGTATCATTGAAGGATAACTGACATACAACATTATGTTAGTTTTAGGGGTACAATATATTGAATCAAAATTCTATGCATTAATCAGTTCTCACCATGATAAATGTAGACACCATCTGTTACAACACAACATTATCGCAATATTATTGACTGTATTCCTTATGCTCTACTTTTCATCTCCATGACTGACTTATTTTATAGGCAGAAATTTGTACGTCTTAATCCCTTTTATCTATTTTGCCCCCTAATCCCTCCCCATCTCTCCTCTGGCAAAATTAGTTCTTTATATGTAAGAGTTTGTGTTTTGTTTTTTGATAGGTTTTTTTTTTTTTTTTCAGATTTCATATGTCAGTGAAATCACATGGTAATTGTCTTTGACTGATTTCACTTAATACCTTCTTGGTCCATTCATGTTGCTGCAAATGGCAAGAACTCATTCTTTTATATGGCTGAGCATTATTCCAGCGTGTGTGTGGGCGTGGGCACGCATCTCACCTCTGCTTTAGCCATTCATCTGTTGACCAACACTTGGGCTGCTTCCACTTCTTAGTTATTGTAAGTAATGCTGCATTAGACATAATGGTGCATACAACTTTTTGAATTAGTGCTTGGGGTTTTTTTGTAAACAACTTGTAGTGGAATTACTAGATCATACCGGATTTCTATTTCTAATTTTTTGGGAAACTTTCTTGCTGTTTTCCACAGTGGTTGCACCAATTTACATTCCCACCAAAAGTGCAGGAGGATTCCCTTTTCTCAACATTCTCGCCAACACTTGTTATTTCTTTATTTTTTTATTTCATTCATTTATTTTTTAAATATTTTTTTTATTTATTTCTAGGACAGAGAGAGAGAGAGAGCGTGAGCAGGGGAGAGTCAGAGAGAGAGGGAGATACAGACATTGAAACAGGCTCCAGGCTCTGAGCTGGCAGTCAGCACAGAGCCCGATGTGGGGCTCGAACCCACGAACCGCGAGATCATGACCCAAGCAAAAGTCGGACGCTTAACCGACTAAGCCACCCAGGCGCCCCTCTTGTTATTTCTTTTTAATTTGTATTTATTTTAGAGAGAAAATGGGGTGGGTGGAAGAGGGAGAGAATTCTAAGTGCAGAGCCCAACCAACATGGGACTCGATCCCATGACCCTGGGATCATGATGTGAGTCCAAATCAAGAGTCACTCAACTGAACCACCCAGGTGCCCCAACACTTATTTCTTCATCTTTTTTTTAAAGGTATTTAAATTCAAGTTAGTTAACAGTGTGGTATTGGTTTCAGGAGTAGAACCCAGTGATTCATCACTTACATATAACACCCACTGCTCATCCCAACAAGTGCCCTTCTATTTCTTTTCGATACAAACTATTCTGACAGGCATAAGGTGCTATCTCATTGTGATTTTGATCTGCGTTTCCCTGATGAGGAGTGACGCTGAGCACCTTTTTGTGTGTCTGTTGGCCCTCTTTATGTCTTCTTTGGAAAAATGTCTACTTAGGTCCTCTGCCAGTTTTACTTATTTCTTTATTTGGCTTATATATTTTCAAACAGAAGGTCTCACATACTTATTAGTGAGCCAGCCCACTGGTGCAGAAGCATAGTAACAGAAAACTCATTTCCCTGTTAAAACGTGTCTGTTGTCAGGTGATCGTGATGTTTACGGAGCGATGTGATCCGAGCAAGTGACCTTCATGCAGCATAAATTTGCGTGCCAGCTCATGTGACTCCTAATAGGCCCAGCTTGGTTCTTGTGCCATGCCTTGTCTTGGAGTCGTACCTGATTTTGTTACCAGTTTTCCTCCAAGTCCACTGGGAGATGGGACAATTCTGCTTTTGTTTCTTGGCCAGAAATTGCTCGATCCTGAAAGTGTTGAGACGACATAGCGAGGGACAGTCCATCGCACACACCACGATGGCGGATAAAAGAAAGACGAGCTCTGCCCCTTTTTAAAGATCGGATTCGTTGTTTCTGGTGTTGAGTTATAGGAGCTCTTTATATATTTTGGATATTAATCTCTTACCAGAGATATTACTTGCAAATATCACCTTCTGTTCATTAGGTGGCCATTTTGTTTTCTTGATGGTTTCTTTTCCTGTGCAGAAGTTTTTCACTGCAGTATAGTTCAAACGGGTTATTTTCCCCATTGCCCACGGAGACCTATGCATAAATATGTTACTGAGGCAATTGTCTGGGAGATTACTTCCTATGTTTTTTTGTTAAGAGTTTTATGGTTTCTGGTCTCACATTTAGGTCTTTCATTCATTTTCAGTCTATTTTTGTCTATGATGTAAGAAAGTGGTCTTATTCATATTTTGTATATGATGTAAGAAAGTTTCATTATTATGCATGTAACCATCTAGTTTTCCCAACAACATTTGTTGGAAAGGCCATCTTTTCTCCATTATGTGTGTGTGTGTGTGTATGTGTGTGTGTGTATAATACAACATTATATATGTATTATATATAATGTATATATTATTTTTATATATAATACAGTTATATAATATTTAATATATTAAATAGCCATGTACACATGTGGGTTTGTTACTGGACTCTGTTTTCTTCCCTTGATTTAAGTGTGCATCTTTGTGCCATTTCCATACTGTTTGGATCACTACTGCTTTCCAGTGTAGTTTAAAACCTGGAATAGTGATACTTCCAGTTTTGTTCCATTTCACGATTGCTTTGGCTTTTTGAGGTCCTTTGTGGTTCCATACAAATTTTAGGATTATTTGTTCTACTTCTTTGGGAAATGTTATTGGTCCTTTGATAGGGCTTTCATCGATCCTATAGATTGCTTTGAGTAGTATGGATATCTTAATGATATTAATTCTTCCCATCCATGAGCAAAGTTTATTTTTCAGTTTGTTTTTGTCATCTTCAGTTTCTTTCATCAGTGTCTTCTAGTTTTCAGAGCACAAGTCTTTGACCTCCTTGGTTAAGTTTACTCAGATTCTTTTTGGTGCCATTGTAAGTGGGATTTTTTTTTCTTATTTTCTCTTGCTGCTGCTTTGTGGTTAGTCTATAAGAATGTAACAGATTTTTGTATACTACAACTTTACTGAATTCATTCTTCAGTCCCAATAGTTTTGGGTGGAGTCGTTAAAGTTTCCTATGTATAAGTCATGCCATCTGCAGATGGTGATGGTTTTCATTCCTCAAAAATTTTGAGGTCTTTTGTTTCTTTTTTATTGTCTGATTGATGCAACTAGGACTTCTAGTACTATGTCGAATAAAAATTTTGCAAGCGGACGTCTTTTGTCTTGTTCCTGATCTGAGAGGGAAATCTTTGTTTTTCACCGTTTAGTGTGAGGATAGTTCTGCGTTTTTCATATATGGCCTTTATTATGTTGAGGTATGTTCCCTCTAAACCTACTTTTGAGAGTTTTGATCATGAACAAATATTTTGTGGAATGCTTTTTCTGCATCTCTTAAGATGATCATATAGTTTTAAGCTTTCCTCTTGTAAATGTGATGTATCACATTGCTCTGAAAATGATGACCCATGATGCATCTTGCAGACATAATTAAATTTTTGCAGGATTTAAGGTTTCTTCTCAAGATCTGTTGCATGATCCATTTGATCACTTGTCCTTACATATCAAAAGCAGAAAGGGATAAAGGAAATAACTATACTATGCTAGGTTATTTTCGTGCCTTATCTTCTATAATCTTCATATTAATAAGTATCCGTATTTTACGTGGCACAAAGTTCAGCAATGTTAAGATGTCTGATGTTTTACAGTTAGTAAGTTATAAACCTGTAGGTAGAACTTAGATATACAGTTGACACTTAAATGATAATGGATTTGAACTGCATGGGTCCACTTGTTGCCAGATATTTTTCATAAAAACAGAACAGTATCATAAATGTTTTTTCTCTTATGATTTTTCTTAATCTTTTCTAACTTAATTTATTCTAAGTATATAATATATAATGCATGTAATATACAAAACATAGGTTAATCTCTTTGTGCTATTGGGAAAGTTTCAGGGCAACAGTAGGCTATTGGTGGTTAAGTTTTCAAGAAATCAAAAGTTAGGCACAGATTTTAGATTGTGTGGGGTTCAGTGTTTCTCGCCTACACATTGTTCAGGGGTCAACTGTATTTGAGCTCAAATATCAGGCACTTTTTATTTTACCAGACCCTTTTTTGGATAAATGGGTTTTACTACCCTATGACAGAGAAAAGTAAAATACATGGCTTGATTGTACCAGTGAGCCTTTTGAAATGTAATCCAGTTTCATTCACACACACACACACACACACACACACACAGACACACACACACACGTTTTTTGTAATATTCATTCACATTGAAGTTCTGAAAGTGTGTTTTTGGGTCTTTTATTCTCCAAACAAGGAATGAGAAAGGAAATGATTTCTCAACAATTCGCTTCTTTGGGCCCAAGTTTTTAGAAAAGGCTGCCTCATATAGTCATTTGTCAAACCTAATTGGTACTCTGATGGATTAGTAATTGTATTTTACTCTCTTAAGCAGCCAGAATTGTTGTGTACCACATGCCTAAATGCCAGTATAATAGACTCTTGAAATTCATTTGTTGAGAATTTTGGATCTTCTGTCTAATTTTGTATATTTGACAGGTGTATCCTTTTTAAGCTTAACGTTTAACTCATAAAATTTGCATTTCCTTTGTGAATTATTAAATCCCTAAAAATATCAAAAGTTCTCCAATTATTTTTTAAATTTAGTGTGGATAATAAATAAGCAATAATAATATGATAGTGGAGGGACTTGATTTTAATATATGTAGCAAAGTATGGCTTTTGACAAAAATGGCATAACTCAATGGCAATGAAATACCTCTAATAAATGTATATTTATTTAAAGTAAAAGTTGAAAAACAACTTCAGTATGTTTTTTTGTTTATTTTAGAGAGCATGAGTGGGGAGAGGGGCAGAGGGAGAGAGAGAATCATAAGCAGGCTCCGCACTCAGCACAGAGCCTGACATGAGGCTTCATCCGTGACCCTGGGATCATGACTTCAGCTCAAGTCCAGAGTCAGACACTCAACCAACTGAGCTTGGTTTCTACAGCGTAGCAGTAAATTTTCTTTCTTTTTATTTATTTTTATGTTTATTTTTGAGAGAGAGAGAGAGAGAAAGAGAGCGAACAGGGGAGAGACAGAGAGACAGGGAGACACAGAATCTGAAGCAGGCTCCAGGCTCCGAGCTGTCAGCACAGAGCCCGATGCAGGGCTTGAACTCATGAACCGTGAGATCGTGACCTGAGCTGAAGTCAGAGGCTTAACTGACTAAGCCACCCAGATGCCCCAATAAATTTCTTAAATCGTAGTAGATATTTTAAGGATTCAGTTAGGAAGACCTATGATTCCTTGAAAGGTATTCTTTTATGATTAGAATAATCTCATATAAAAATGCCCTAATCGATACTTCTTTATCATGGAAATAGCAAAGGCTGGGGCAAGATAGAATTTTAGCTACTGAAATGCCTTGTTCAGTACTCCCTCATTGTCAGGATGTAATAAGTGACCTCCTTTAGTTTCTGGTGTCAGAGCACCATGGTGTGTGGGTGTACACAAGGGTGCCAAGGTACAGACAATGAAAAAACTTTACATGAAATTGAAGATGCCTTTTCTGGATTGTGCACTTTTCTACATCTGATGAACTTCGTTCTAGTCTGGTGCTTCCTTTCAGCCCACGAGGAGAGCAGCTATAGCTATGTAAACAGAATTCACTAACTGATAACTTTTTATCATGCCTGCAAGAGACCATGTGTTTCTGGCTGTGCGTAATGTGAAGAAAGAACCCAGCCCTCAGGCAGAGTCAAGTTCTGGATTAAGGACTTCATTTCCAGGGCCAGAGCCATTCACCAGGGAGGTGGCCTCAGTTCTCTATTCAGGGAATTTACCTTGTCCCTATAACAACATGTTAGGCACTAAGAGTTTAAAGAAATGAGTTTGACACATTTTTTTTTCCTCTCCTTTACATTTAATTCAGAATTAGAAAATTTTGAGAATCAGGAAATCCCTGTTCTTCATATTACTCTTGCAAACTTGTGAAAACGGAAAATGATCATGGAAAAATCAACTTCAATAATGTGTTTCATACATATGTGCAAACTTAAAAAATGATGTCAGTATTTTTTTGCACCTTAAAATAAATGTCCACAGACAAATTATTATTTTCATTATTTTGTTTTAAAAGCTATCACTCTGTGTCATTTTTAGTGATTTGAAATCAATACTGTAGTAGTGATTTCAGGCTCTGCATTACTACACAAGTATTAAGTCCGTGTTTTACGGGAGAAGTAATTCATAAAATTCTACTTCAGGTCATTGTTTCACTGTTCCCCTCCCAACTCCATTCAAGATTTATGTAGGCATACAGTTTCTCTTGCTGTCTGGCTCTGTATCCTTCATTAAAATTTAGTAGGGACTTCAGCGGGTGTCACATGAAATTCATAGCGTGGTGCATGAAGAAGATTTCAAATCATGAGTACGTCTGGGAAAAGAGTATGAAATTGTTTGAAATAATGATCTGACAGATTTAGATTTCCATGATAAATACATCCTAATCAAAAGAGCTAAACAATTTTAGCTTAATCCTCAGAAGTTACGATAGGAAATGTGGCAATGGAGAATAGGTAAGTTCTCTATCTAGAAAGTACCTTGTAAATCATACACTGTAAGAAAGATACCAGGGTTATAAGAGAACTTACATTGAAAATTTCAGGGATTCTCTCATTTCCATGAGAACATTCTCAAAAAGAAGTATGTCTCCTTTAACCTAAAATCTAAATTTCCTGTTTATATCATGAACCAGAGGAGGCTAAGGTCACAGCCAAATGTATTTGGATTTAAAAATCAGTATTAAACTTGATAAAAGAACTGATGTTGGGCGCCTGGGTGGCTCAGTTGGTTAAGCGTCTGACTTCAGCTCAGGTCATGATCTCGCGGTCTGTGAGTTCGAGTCCCACGTCAGGCTCTGTGCTGACAGCTCAGAGCCTGGAGCCTGCTTCAGATTCTGTGTCTCCCTCTTTCTGCAGCTCCTTCTCTCTCCTGCCTGCCTACTCACTCTCTTTCTCTCTCAAAAAAGGCATTAAAGAAAAATTAAAAACAAAAAGAAAAAACTGTAGCTACCAAACAAGAATCCTCTGGCCTACTTATTTAAAAAAAAATGTTTTGTAATGTTTAATTTTGAGAGACCGAGACAGAGAGAGAGAGACAGCATGGGAGCCAGGGAGGGGCAGAGAGAGAGGGAGACACAGAATCCTAAGCAGGCTTCAGGCTCTGAGCTGTCAGCACAGAGTCTGACGTGGCTCTCAAACTCACAAGCAGCAAGATCATGACCTGAGCTGAAGTCGGTCGCCTAACCAACTGAGCCACCCAGGTGCCCCTGACCTACTAATTTTTAAGCACATGTATGGTAATATTAATTTACCATTGATTGTTCTTTTTAAAATGTTTACCAATATTATAAATTGGTTTCTGTGTGTTTTAAATGTTGTGAGTCATAAATAGATGTGTTCACTTCTTATTCATATTTTTATCTGATGCTTTCTGGATGAATTTGGAGTATGAACTAAGCTTAAATATCGAAAATATTTTAAATATATCCATGACCAGAGACCTGGCCAAATTCACAGCTTATCTTTGTGTACCTATGAATGCACTTTAAGTTGATTAAGAAAGTTACTGATAATGTGTGTATTTTAAGAGAAGGTATATTGAGAGTCAGGAATTCTATTTAAAATTTTTTCATGTTCCGTGCACTTTTAAGGGGATGAGAAGAACAGGACCAGCACTGGGGTTCTGTCCCCTCTCCACTGTCCCAGGACCAGGGACTCCTTGTACTCAGCTGGGATCTTCCCCTGTTGCCTCCTCTTATCAGTTTTGATACTCCTACCCCTCATGTGTGAACATAAAAAGAAATACACATCACTGCATCATTCCTCAACCTTCCTGGTCGCGGGGTGTGTGTGTGTGTTGGGGGGGGGCGGAAATGTGCTGGCTGGGGCACATAAATGAACACCTGAACCTGGAGCTAGTTCTTCAGAGTCCCTGACTCTGCCCAGAATCCCTCTCTCCGTAACCTGGGGGGTGGGCACGTGCCCTCCTTGCTTGTCCCACTTCTGTCCCAGGGCAGGGGGTGGGGCACGGTCAACCTGTGCCATGGTGAGTAGGTGGGTAAGTTGACTGTCAACAGGTAGGTCATGTACATTTGTATCAAAAATAAGTGACCGTGTGCAAAAGAATCGGGAATTTTAAAGTTAAATTTTAATTACCATATCGAGAAAAACATTAGAATTTATAATATAGGTTGTAGCTAAGAACCACGTTTAGGGTCGCTTGGCCATTCTATGAATGATAATGCTGCTACTACTACTATTGTTGTTAATGCTACTGCTTATTAACCACTGTTCTCTGTCAGGCCCTGGCCTACACGTATTGATCCATTTAAGAACCTTCTAGAGAGATCTGAGAGATAAATGGTATTATCCTCATTTATCAGATGTGGTAATTGGGATTCAGTAAATTGCCCCAAAGCATCTAGCAGTAACATGATAGAATCAGTCTTTAGACTTAAATCTCTTGTGACGACATCTGATCTAGAGGGGCTTTTCACAAACCTGTAGAAAATGATCACTGTTATAAGAGCAAATCTTGAGAGGGATAATTTACAGAAGTTGTAGGAGAACTGGGAAAGTGGTAACTGTATAGAGGAAGGCCCTCAGAAGTTGGTGACCTGATTCATGGTGTGTCTTTGGCCACAGACTAGGATACACACGTGCAAGGCAAGGACACACAAGCTTTACGAAAATGCCTGATGTATAGATGGGCATTGAATGGTAATACCAGACTTCATGGTGTGCTGAGAATTGTTGGATCTAACTGTCCACCGACATACCCATTGTCTTTTTTTATTTTATTTTATTTTATTTTTATTTTATTTTATTTTATTTTTTTTTACAAATAGTTTATTGTCAAATTAGTTTCTACATAACACCCAGTGCTCATCCCCACAAGTGCCCTCCTCCATGCCCACCCATTGTCTTTTAAGGGAAGGCGATATTTTTGAGACTCCGCAATCATCACCCACAGTGCCCAACCTAAGTAAAAATTATGAGATACATGAGGAAAGAAAATGTTATGCTAATTTAAAAAAACACGGTTAAAAGAAAGAGACCCACATATTAGAATAAGCAGGTAAGGATGTTAAAGGAAAAGATCACAATGTGTGACTAGGTGGAGAATCTTAGCAGTGAAAAGGAAGATATACAAAAGAGCTAAACGGAGAATAATATGGCAATACATCAAACATAAAACAACCGAGGAAACCAATGAAAGGCAGAGTCTGTAATAAAAGGAATATCTGTTGTCCAGATGGGCTAAAGATGGATCCTGTATATTGGCCCATAGATTATTTTCTTCATCCGGGCTGAGGCTGGCGAGCTCCAAAACTTACTGGCTCCAAACTCAGATTTTGATGCACGGAATTATTTTTTGAATAGCCTAAATAAGCAATTTTATTCATTCATTCATTCATTTAATTTATTTAGTAAGTAATGGTGGGCCTTCCTCCTCTGCATACCCCGTGATACCCCATCTGATAGGTGTCACTGATGAGGGTACAACACTCTGTGGTTATAAGACCTTCAAGGTACAATGACCTTTCAAAGCTGTCCAACCCAGAGACTCCCTGTTCTGCTGAGCAACATCATCTAGCCGTGAAGGTCTCTCTGATCCCTTCTCTCCTGGTAGTTCCCTCACCCTCCTCCCTTTTCGGTGCTCGCCTCCTCCTGTGAGGAACTTGCTTCTCATGCAGGCTTGTCCCCATGCCAACCAATTTCTTGAGCAGTTGCCTAATCCCTTAAATCTACAACACCCACCACTGTGTTCTCTACGATAGATGCGTTTTTTTGTGTGTTTTAATTTTGAAATAATGTTGAGAGACCGGTATTAAAAAGCCCACAGAGAGCCTTCATGAAAATTCGTCCAGTTCTGCCCCCTTTCACCATTTTACCGTATTTGTTCTACACCCTGCTCGCTCTGTCGTGCTCTTTTTTGTATTTAAATACACACATACAACTTGTCTCTGAATCACTTGAGAATAAATTGGAACCACTAAAAATTTCAGCGTGCGTTGCCTCAGAACAAGGGTACTGACTAACATGCCCCATTAGTTATTCAAATAAAGATGGTGAAATTGATAGCACCCTCTCACTATCTTTGAATGAAGACCTCATTTAGATTTTGCCAACTGTCTCAGCAATGTTTTACCTGAGTGTAATCCAACATCTTAAAACCATTTCGTTGTCACATGCTTTTAGAGTTTTTCAATCTGGAATAGTTCACGTATCTCACACAGTTTTCAATATTTTACAGGCTTTGAGAGGTCAGTTCTTATAATTCCATCAGATGTCCTTTGACCTGGCTCTGTCCATTGTTTAATCATGGTAGGACTCAGGCCACCCATTTTTTGCAGAAATGATAGTGAACTTTTCTGGATAAGTTACATAATTAAAAGTTATTCATACATTTAGTAGTGTAAGTATGGAAACCTAGATTAATAACTTGTTCCATGGGCCATATCTGCTGATGTCATTATTTTATGTTGAAATTACTACCAGTCTAGCTAGTAGGGGCCCTTTTAGGCTGAATTTTATCTCCTTGAGAGCACTTCCCTTATTTTAAGGAGCCAGCAGATATTTCAAGTTTATCTTGTAAGTTCTTTGCCACAGGTCTGGAATCAGCTATTTTTCCAAGGATGCCTGGTTCCTTTCTGTAGAGAATATAATAAAAACACAAGTAGACGTGCTGATTACTACTGAAATGTTACTGCTTCTAGACTCTCTTTATTTATTTTAATGTTTGCTTATGAGTGAGAGAGCATGAGTGTGGGAGGGGCAGAAGGAGAAGGGAACAGAGGATCTGAAGTGGGCTTTGCGCTGATAGCAGAGAACCTGATGTGGGGCTTGAACTCATGAACCACAAGATCATGACCTAAGCCGAGGCTGGACGCTTAACTGACAGAGCCACCCAGGCACCCCTCTTACACCCTCTTAATAGAGCTAGGAAATATACATGTATATACATGTATATACATACAGACACATGTGTGAACATGTGTCTGCATTTTTAAAATTATCAGTCAATGTTATTTACCATACTAGAAGAGATTAGATTAAAATGATTAGATCTCCATATATGCGAAACAAAACAAAGCTGCTTGTGGCGTACTTTAACGTACATTCATGTTAACTGTTAACAGAAAATAGTAGAAATCTAAATTTGATTAATTGGATATATATAAACAATTCCTACAGCTCCTATGTAGAACATTTCCCACACATTTGGGCATACTTGGATGTCTACTTATTTATAAAATTTGTTCTGGAATCCATAACCAATGTAGTAATAAAGAGGAATAAAAGACATACATAATAGAAAGGAAAAACCAAAACAATCTTTATAAAGATGGCAGGATGGTTGATAATAAAAAAGGATGCACCATAAAAAGGATTGAAACTAATATTTAGCTGGTTGGCAAGATACTGTGTCAGTATAGAAAGCCAATTGTGTTGGGGCACCTGGGTGGCTCAGTCAGTTAAGTATATGACTTCAGCTCAGGTCATGATCTTGTGGTTCGTGGGTTCAAATCTTGCATTAGGATCTTTGCTGGCAGTGCAGAGCTTGATTTGGATTCTTTCTCCTCTGTCTCTCTCTCTGCCCCTTCCCTCTCACACTTTGTCTCTCAAAATAAATAAAAACTTAAAAAAAAACAAAACCAATTGTATTTAGTTATACTAGCAAAAAGCAATTGGAAAGTGAAACTTAAGAAATTACATGCCATTGACAATAGTATATAAAAAAAAAGGATCAAACTCAAAAGACTTGTAAGATCTGTATACTGACCTGTGTGAGAGAAGTCATTGGTGAGAGAAGACTTAAGTTAATGGAGAATTCTGTATTCATGCAAAAGAATATTTAAAACTGCTAATGTGATGCCTGGGTGGCTCAGTTGGTTAAGTGTCTGACTTCAGTTTAAGTCATAATCTCACAGTTCATGAGTTAGAGTCCTATGTCGGGCTCTGTGCTGACAGCTCAGAGCCTGGAGTCTGCTTTGGATTCTGTGTCTCTCTCTCTCTACCCTTCCCCCACTCATGTGCCCACTCTCTCTTGCACACATGCACGCTCTTTATCTCTCTCTCTCTCTCAAAAATAGATAAGCGTTAAAAAAAATTAAAATTGCTAAGATGTTAATTTTCCCACAAATTGAATCCATAGATTTAATGTAATTCCAGTCAAAATCCCAAAAAGCTCATTGGTAGAGATCGACAAGGTGGCTTTAATGTTTATATGAAAATGAAAGATCAGATGGTCAAAGCAATCTTGAACAAATTGTCCAAGGTTAATAGAATCACACTACCTGATTTCAGGATTTACTGTAAAGCCACGTAATAAAGGACAGTCTTGTGTTAGCTTAGGACTTGAGTAATAGATCAATAGAGCAAATTCATCCCAAATATATTCATATGTATGCAATAAATTGATTTTTGATAAATGCATGGAGGCAATTCACAGGGGAAGGTTTATATTTTTCAACAAATAATGCCAAACTGAGTGGATATTTATACAGAGAAATATGAAGCTTGACCGCTATCTTATACTAAGAAAAATTGTATTTATGATACACCAGGGATCTAAATTAAAAGCTAAAACTGCAGATCTTACAGAAGAAAACATAAGTATTCAACTTAATCTTTATTCTTATCAATCTTGAGAAGCTTGGTATTGACAAAGATTTCATAAGACTGAGAATGCATTAAACCGGAATGAAAAATTGATAAATTGGGCATCATCATAATTAAATCCTTTTGTTCATCAAAAGGCAATATTTGTAAATGAAAAAGACAGACCATAGACTGGGATGAAACATTTGTGATAGATGTATCTGATGAAGAATGTATCTAGAATGTATAAAGAACTTCAAAATGCCAGTAATGAGAAAACCTCATAAACTGACAAAAGATGTGAAATTTCATTTTACTGAAGAAAATATGTACATGGCGCATAAGTACGTGCAAATGTGCTCGACATTATTAGACATTAGAGAGATGGGAATCAAATCCACAATGAGAGGACTGTGTGCCTTCTAAAATCACAAGCATTAAAAAGACTTTCAAACCAAGTGTTGGCAGGGATGTGGAGAAATCAAAGTGCTCATATGATGTTTGTGGGATTGTACGGAGGGAAGACTGTGCGAACATTTCTTGGTAGTTTCTGAAGAGACTAAATATAGAACTACTTTATGACCTAGGAATTCTGGTTACAGGTATTCATCCAAGAGAAAAGAAAGTGATTAGAAAAGAGTTTGACAATAGAGAAAATTGAGAATAACCCAAATGTTTATTTGGTTAATGCATTATGACATGTTCAGGATCAAACAGTGGATTGCTACTTAGCAGTAAAAAACACCAGATGCATCTTAAACACAATTGATTGGACAGAAGTAGACTGAAAATAGTACTTACTATAGGTACTTTTATATGAAGTTCAAGAACACACCTAACGCCTCTCTGGATTAGAAATGAGAACAGTGTGTGAGAAATCTGTTTTGATGGTCATATCAGATATGTCGTTGTGTATATTTGCCAATATTTACATGTGCCTTTTATTGTATGTATATTTCAGGTCTATAAAGACATTATGACACACTGTATCAGTTTTGGTAGTAAGCAGATGGTGTGTAACCAAAGATATATCATTCAAAGAGATTTTAATAAAGTGTGTGCAGGGTTAAGAAAACATTATAAGAGTATATTAGCCCAACTGGCAATTATTAACACCCATAAGCATTAGCCAAAGAATAAGGGCAGGAGAGCTGTTTGGTTGAGGGACACAGAGAGTCTGGAATGACTTTATGTAGACAAAATTGGAGGAGTATTTCTATATCAGTAACCCTCCTCCACACTGATCCCTTGCCAGGGATGGTCTCCACCCAAGCCGAGCCTGAAGGTCTCCAGGAAACCTGTTGAGACAGTCCTCATAGGTTAGTTTCCTTGGGCTCAGAGCAGAATAAAGAATAGTAGAGAAGGTACCCAAATGGGGAAACAGTAATTGTCCTTTATGGGCATAGATGGAAGGAAAGAGTCATTCTAATTAAGATGGTTTCACTCATTTGTTCTTTTGCTTGTTTACTCAAGAGCCATTTACACTACACCTGCTACGTACCGTGGACTGCTATAGAGAAATAAACAGATTTGGCTGCTGCCTCCCAGAATTCTGTGGTCACATTGAAAAAAATACAGTGTCATGTATTCAAGGTAGAAAAAGAAACTATACAAGAGCAGATTAAAAGTACAAATGCAATTCAGTCTAAAAAGCTAGTAGAGGAAGAATTCATCTATAGAAAATTATGATGTGTACTGGGGATATTTGTGGGATAAGGACAATACATTGTGTGTGTGTGTGTGTGTGTGTCTGTCTGTCTGTCTGTCTGTCTAAGGGAAAACAATCACCTGAATTGTGGGTGTAGTCTGGTTCATAGGAGCTACATAGATGTTGCCTATTGATCAAGTGATGAGCTTTTCTGAAGGCCACATTTGAACCTTTTTACCCATATTAGTAAAAACTGTCCTGGAAAATGCTTGGTTGAAGAGACTAATAATGGCTTCTTATTTTTATAGGCTTAAGATCCATATTTTAGTAGAGATATTTTCCTAGTGTTGGTGAACACAAAAGCTTTCTGCTGGGTAACTTATCAATGACATATTCACTTTTTCAGAGATGTCTAATTCAGAAAATATTGGAAGAGATTTAATCAGGCTGAAGTACTGTGTGCAAAATATCATGTTTTTATTATCCTATATTTTATTTATTATAAGGTACCTCATTCCTAATGATCATATCTCCTTTTTGTATCCTATAATCTCAGCAGTTAATACTATTTATAGAAGTTCTCCTAAAACACAGTGATGCCCCCCTTTAAAAAATTTTTCCTTTTCTATAATGACCTTCGTCTCATGACCTATCTGACTTATTGTGAAACTGGTTAAAAAGCATGACAGGATTCAGAGATGGATGTACATTAAGGTGAAAAAGTTGCCAGGAACATAGAATATTGTTGATAGTTGTGTTACCACGTAAACATTTTGTGCCAGATACAAGACACTGTGGTCTAGTAACTACCCAGCTGTATGAGCAGATATTCCCATTTTCTGAGAGTTACTCAGTTTTTATCTACGGTTTATAATATAGCTCTCTATTTGGTTCTGAAATAATAGTATCCTCAACAATAGTCATAATAATTGTAGATCAATTTACAATGTTTTTAATGTATATTTTGATTGATTCTCATAGAAGTATTATTCGATTATTTTCAGGTAGACCTCATTATTATCATTTCCCCCAAGGAAACCAGAATTAGAGAAGTATTCTTTATACAAGGTTACAAAGACAAGCATAGAACTGGGTCTTGATATCCGACTGTATTATATTGCATAGTTTCTTGCTCAGTAGATCATTTTTAATTGGAGAAGTACCTTTGTTTTCCTGAGCCTCTGATCTCATTAGGGATGAATGCTAGGAAAGCAGTCAGGGTCTAGCATGCTGGACGGGATAGTATTGAACAGGAATTTTATCACACTTGGGGACCCATCTCCTAGACGAGAGCCATATGGAAATGTGACTTGGCTGTCTTATTTTTCACCTGAGTGAAATTTAGGAGGCTTCAATAAAAATAAAATCTACCAAAATGCAAAATGGTACAAAATCTCTGCAGCATCAAGTGAATGACCCAATAAAAGGCAAACAGTATATTTGAGGAAGAGTAGTACCATTATAACTGCAATTTAGAGTGATAGAGTTATGTAGGATTATACTGAGATCTAGGTGAGTTTCAGGCCATAATCATAGGTCTTATTACAATTTTATGCCTTATAAGAACACCTGGAGGGTTCTTGGGGGTGTTCTAAGCCAGGGAATATAGTTTGCCATGTGTACCATAGCTGGGGCAGTGGGAAACAGGAGTCATGTGGAAGCACAACTAGCAAATGCATTAGGAGTCTGATGCAGTTTTCCAAGCAAGACATGACTGTGGTCAGGACCAGGTGTGGTGGTGGATATGGAGAAATTGAAATTGACTTCAGGTATGTTAGAAGATAAAATCACAAAGACCTGGTGTGAGATTGATGATAGAGATCCGTCAAAGACCATTCTGAGATTTCAGGTTTGAAAAACTGGATGCATGATGGTTCCTTTTAACTACAATAGTGAATCCTAAGGAAAGGAGGAGAGAAATGAACATATTTATGATAAAATTCTTAGCAATCAAGGAATTGAAAAGGGGATACTTAAATAGAATGAATAATATTTATAAAAATGTATAGGAAATATAATTTTTAGTAGTTGAATATTGAAATATTTCCTGTGAGGTCAAGGACCCTAGGATGCCTATACTACCAACACATATACTCATTATTAGTGTAAGAAGGCATAGAATGAAAAAAAACAGAATTGGAAATCAAGAATTAAGCGGTAATTACTTGGAAGACAATATGATTGTGTACCTAGAAAATTCAAAAGAGTTCTCTAACAAACGTTTACATAGTATAGTAATATAGTTTATAGTAGTATAGTAGATAGCAAGGTTTTTGAGTATATGGTTCAAAACAGAAGCAAATATATGTCTTATATAAGTAACACGTTTAAGATTAGAGTAAGAGGAAGCTGGCTGGCTCAGTCAGAAGAGCATGTGACTCTTGATCTTGGTGTCGTGAGTTCAAGCCCAATGTTGGGTATAAAGATTACTTACTTAAACTTAAAAAAAAGAATATAATAAAAAAATTAGTTTCCAATAATGAAAGAAGACAAATCTCAATAGAAAAATATACTATGTTCTTGTATTCAAAACCCATTTTGGAAAAGACATCAATACTCTGAGAATTAATCAGAAATATCATTACAATCCAAATAAAAATTTCAGCTGATGCATAGATACTGTTAGGAATTTATGTGAAGATACTGATTGTATGCTGAATGCATTTTTACATTTATTATATATTCATTTAATGTAGCTAATAATAAATTATGCAAAATGATGTTTATGGGGGAAAAAAAGGTAGAGGGTGTAAACTAACAGAAATCAAGACTGACTTTGACGTCACTGGGAGAGAGAATAGGCAAATAGTCCAGTGTGCAGACAGAACAGAGTGCAGACACAGATCCACACTTGAATGTTCACCTTATTTGTGGGAAGAGCTACCAATCAGTTCCATTGGAAAGAAGGATCATTTAATGATTGATGCCAGATCAGTTGGATGTACATATGGATAAACTGTATGCTGAACACATCTCCTATCAAGTTTTAATTCCAGACTAATTGCTGATTTACATTTCATATACAATAGAACATGTAGAAAATAAGAATAACTAGGGGAACACCTTTGGTACTTTGGATTAGGCAGTGATTTCCCAAATAGGACTCAAAACCACAAATTTTTAAAAAATGTATTTTTTATATGTGTAAATAATTGATATACAAAGGACTTGCATCAAAGATGTGTAAATCTATAAGGAAAAGGCAACCCAATAGATATTTCAGCAAAAGACCTGTATAAAAAGTTTGCAATAAAGAATATTAAAATAGTAAACTGCTTTTTGGTTGAGGAAGAAGGTATATAGGAGAACCCCAAGCTTGTCTCCTCCCACAAACACAACTACATAACTATCAAATCATCCTTACTACCCCGAAAATCAGCCTGAAGACTGACAGAACAAACTCAACAGCCAAAGGGATAAAAGAGGCCAGATCAAAGAAGGCAGGAAGTGCAGACACATGGTCTGGGGGAAGGAAACGTGGTAGTGGAGGAGGGTGAGAAAGTACATAGGCAAAGCACCAGGACAATGTTTTCCCAAAGCCATTGGCTGAGAAAGTGAGGGGGCCTGAATTTTGTGAGTTCTTGCAACCAGCAGGGCTTAAAGCCTGGAGTTTTAAGGGTCAACTACCTTCTTTATATATATCTTATTTATTTATTTCTGAGAGAGGGAGAAAGACAGAATGAACAGGGGAGGGTCAGAGAGAGAGGGAGACACAGAATCCGAAGCAGGCTTCAGGCCCTGAGCTGTCAGCACAGAGACTGACGCAGGGCTCGAACCCAAGAACCATGAGATCATGACCTGAGCTGAAGTCGGACGCTTAACTGACTGAGCCACCCAGGAGCCCTTTAAAGGTCAACTACCTTGCCTGGGGTTGAGATCTGAGACCACTGTGCTGCTCCTGGAGAGAAGGCAGGCAAACAGCCCAGGAGCAGGACATGGAAATAGCTGAGGGCACAGAGTGGGGAGATTATTCGCTCTTCTCAGAGCACATGCCTAAGTGGTAACTTGCTTACACCAAGCCCTACTCCCCTGCACTATGGAGGGCCTATCCTTCTCAGTCAACTAGCCTAGTTCCAACAAGGTATGCTCCCTCCCCAGAAGACCAGTAAGAAACCCCTGCGCACACCACATCTCCTCACCAGAGTTCTACATGACCTCAGTTCTGTTAAAAGTGGTGTCAGGTCTCCTTTCACAAGCAGATAAGAGCACACCTAATTAAAACTTGCCACATTCAGGCCACGAACAAAACCCTGGCCCCCGCAAGCAAGGAAAGCCTCTAAGGATGATTGGCCTAACAGATAGGGCAGCCAGAACACAATAGCAGCACTGGAGACACTCCCTGAAGCACTACGTGATGTCTTCATAAGGCCATTACTTTCTGGGGCAGGAGACATAACTGGCTTTTCTAACACAGAGAAGCAAGCACAGACTTAGACAAAATGCAAAGATGGAGGATTTATCCCAGGTGAAAGAATAAGATAAGGCCATGGCCAGATATCAAAACAAAATGGATATAAATAATATGTCTGATGGAGAATTTAAAGCAACAATCCTAAGGATACTCACTGGATTTGAGAAAATAACACAAGACATCAGTAAGGCCCTTTACCACAGAAAGAAAAGTTAAAAAAGAATCAGAGATAAAGAGTGCAATGAACAACGTTGGAAACCAGCTTCATGCAATGAATAGCAGGCTGGAGGAATCAAAGGAATGAATTAGTGACCTAGAAGACAGATTACAGGAAAGCAATGGAGTGGAACAAAATAAAGAGGAATTATGAAACATGAGAATAGATATAGGAAACTCAGTGAATCCATGAGATGTAATAACATTCATCTTAGAGGAGTCCCAGAAGAAGAAGAGGAGAGAAGAGTGGGGCAGAGCATTTATTTGAGGAAATAATAACAGAAAACATCCCTACTCTGGGGAAAGTAACTGACATTCAGATCCCGGAGGCACAGAGAACTCCCGTCAGAATCAACAAAAGCAGACTGACACCAAGAACTATTTTAATTAAATTTGCAAAATACAGTAATAAAACATTTTAAAAGAGGCAAGACAAAAGTCCTTAACTTACAAGGGATGACCCATAAGGCCAGCTGGAGATTTTTCAAAAGAAACTTGGCAAGCTGGAAGGGAGTGACAGGATATATTCAAAGTGCTGAGTGTGAAAAATCTGCAGCCAAGAGTACTCTATCCATCAAGGCTATTCTTCAGAATAGGAGGAGAGAGAAAGAGTTTTCCAGACAAAAGCTAAAGGAGTTCATGACCACTAAGCCAGCCGTGCAGGAATTGTAAAGGGGACTCTCCGAGTGCAAAGGAGAGACCAAAAGTGACGAAGACAAGAAAGGATCAGAGAAATCTCCAGAAACAAGACCAAACAAGTAATAAAATGCACTGATTACGTATCAATCTGTAATTACTTTGAATGTAAATAGACTAAACATTCCATTAAGAAAACATTCCATAGGATGTCAGAATAGATTAAAAAAAAAAAAGACCCATCTATATGCTGCCTATAAGAGACTCATTTTAGACGTAAAGACATCTGGAGATTGAAAGTGAGGGGACAGAGAAACATTTATCATGCAAATAGATGTCAAAAGAAAGCCAGAGTAGCAATACTTATATTGGACAAAATAGATTTTAAAACAGAGACTGTAATGAGACAAGGTACTATATACTAATAAGCGGGACAATCCAACAGTAAGATTAACAATTGTAGGTATGCACTGAAATATGTAAACAATGACTAACATAGCAGAACTCTTTGATAATAATATAATAGTAAGGGATTTAAAATTTTTTAATGTTTACATATTTCTGAGAGAGAGAGAACAAGAGAGAGCACGCGTGCAAGCACACGAACAGGGAAGGGACAGAGAGAAAGGGAAACACAAAATCCGAAGCAGGCTCCATGCTCTGAGCTGTCAGCATAGAGCCCAATGCGGGGCTCAAATCCATGAACTGTGAGATCATGACCTGAACTGAAGTTGAATGCTTACCCGACTAATCCACTCAGATGCCCCAATAGTAGCAGATTTTAACACCCCACTTACACTCAGTGGACAGATCATCTAGGCAGAAAATCAACAAGGAAACATTGGCTTTGAATGACACATTGGATCGGATGTTTTTAACAGATATATTCAGAATATACCATCCTAAAACAACAGAATACACATTAGTTTCAAGTGCACAGGAAACATCCATCCAAAATGGATCAAATATTAGGTCACAAAATAGGCCTCAACAATTATAAAAAGATTGAAGTCATACCATGCACCTCCCGTCCTTTTTTTTTTTATTTTTGTTTAAAAAAACACCTTTATTGAAGTATAAATACCACAAAATTTACCCAAGTAATGTGCTTGGTTTGATGAGCTTTAGTATTTTCTATAGTTGTGCAACCATCACAACAGTCTAGTTTTGGAATATGCGTATCACCCACCCAGACCCCTGAGTTCCCTGTGCCCGCCTGCAGTCTTCAACCCACCTCAGGCAAGCACTAGTCTGCTTTGCCATGCACCTTTTCTGACCACAGTGCTATGAAGAGTCAACCACAAGAAAAAAATTGGAAAGGCCACAAATACATGGAGATTAAACAACCTGGTACTAACCAATGAATAGGTCAACTAGGAAATCAAAGAAGAAATTAAAAAAAAAAAAACACATGGAGACAAATAAAAACATGACAGTCTAAAACCTTTGTGATGCAGCAAAAGTGGTCATAAGAAAGAAGTATATAGCAATATAGGTCAACATCGAGAAGCAAGAAATATCTCAAACAACCTAACCTTACACACAAAGGAGCTATAAAGACAACAGACAAAGCCAAAGCCAGGAAAAGGAGGGAATAATAAAGATTAGAGCAGAAATAAATGGTACGGAAACAATAGAACAGATCAGTGAAACCAGGAGCTTATTCTTTGTGAAAATAATAAAACTGATAAATCTCTATCAAGACTTACCAAAAAGAGTGGTGCCTGGGTGGCTCAGTCGGTTAAGCATCCAACTTCGGCTCAGGTCATGATCTCATGGTTCGTGGCTTCAAGCCCCACATCGAGCTCTGTGCTGACAGCTAGCTCAGAGCCTGAAGCCTGCTTCAGATTCTTTATCTCTCTCTCTCTCTCTCTCTCTCCCTCCCCTGCTCATGCTCGCTCTCTCTCTCTCTCTCTCTCTCTCGGAAATAAATAAAACAAAACAACAAAAAAAGACTTAACAAAAAGAAAAAAGAAAGGACCCAAGTAAATAAAGTCACAAATGTGGGGATATAACAACCAAATCCAGAGAAATACAATTATAAGAGAATATTATGGAAAACTCTATGCCAACAAATTGGACAACCTGGAAGAAATGGTAATTCCTAGAAATGTAGAAACTACCAAAACTGAAACAAGAAGAAATAGAAAACTTGAACAGACTGATAGCCAGCAAAGAAAAGGATCAGTAATCAAAAAATTACCAACGGAGAAAATTCAGGGCCAGATGGCTTGGTGATTTCTCCCAGATGTTTAAAAAGAGTTAATACTTACTCTGCTCAAACCTTTCCAAAACATGGAAAAGGAAGGAAAACTTCCAAATTGATTCTATGAGGCCATCATTACTCTACTACCAAAACCAGATAATGACTCCACTAATAAAGAGAATGACAGGCCAATATGCCTGATGAACCTGGATGCAAAAATTCTCAATAAAATAATAGCAAACTGAATCCAATGATACAGTTAAAAATAATTTACCACAATTGAGTGGGATTTGTTCCTGGGTTGACAGGGTGGTTCAGTATTCATATATCAGTCAATGTGATAAACCATGTTAATAAAGGACGGAACCATATGATCATTTCAATAGATGCAGAAAAAACATTTGAAAAAATATAATATCCATTGATGATAAAGATATTCAATGAGGTAGGGTTAGAGGGAATATGCTTGAACGTAATAAAGACCTATGTATGGAAAACCCACAGCTAACATCCTCCTTAATGGGGAAAAAACTAAGAACTTTTCCTCTATGGTCAGGAATGAGACAGGTATGTCCACTCTCACCATTGTTATTTAACATAGTACTGGACATGCTAGCCTTAGCAATCAGACAACAAAAAGAAATAAAAGGCACCCAAATCAGCAAGGAAGAAGTCAAACTGTTTCATTATTTGCAGTTGACATGATACTCTATATAGAAAACCTAGAAGAATGCACCAACGAAACTGCTAGAACTGATAAATGCATTCAGTAAAGTTGCAAGGTATAAAAATCAATGCACAGAAATCTGTTGCATTTCTCTGCAGCAATAATGAAGCAGCAGCAGAAGAAATTAAGGAATTAACCCCATTTATAATTGCACCAAAAACAGTAAGATGCCTCTGAGTAAACCTAGCCAAAGAGATGAAAGACCTGCACTCTGAAAAGTATAAAACAATGATGGAAAAAATTGAAGATTCAAAGAAATGGAAAGACATTCCATACTTATGGATCATGGCAAATGTTGTTGAAATGTCTACACTACCCAAAGCAAAGCAATCTAACGCATTTAATGAAATCCCTGCCAAAATACCAATAGCATTTTTGACAGAATAAGAACAAAGAATCCCAAAATGTGTGTGGAACCACAAAAGACCCTGAATAAAGCAAAGCTGGACTCATCATAATTCCAGACTTCAAGTTATATTACAAAGATATAGTGATCAAAAGAGTATGATACTGGCACAAAAATATAAACTTAGGGGTACCTGGGTGGCTCAGTCAGTTAAGCATCTCAGTCTTGATGGCTCAGGACATGATCTCACAGTTTGGTTTATGGGTTTGAGCACCTCATTGGGCTTTGTGCTATCAGGTTTCTCTCCCTCTCTTTGCCTCTTCCCCACTCATGCATGCTGTCTCTAAATTTAAGTAAACAAAAAGAAACACATCAATGGAACAGAAAAGAAAGCACATGAATCCACTACTAGATGGTCAATTCATCTTTGACAAAGGAGGAAAGAATATCCAATGGGAAAAAGTTTCTTCAACAAATAGTGTTGGAGAAACTAGACAGCAACGTGCAAAAGAATGAAGTGAGACCACGTTCTTATGCCATATACAGAAATAAATTCAAAAGGGATTAAAAACCTAAATGTGAGACCTGAAACCATAAAAATCCTAGAGGAGAACACAAGCGGTAACTTCTTTGACATAGGCTATAGCCTCTTTTTTCCAGATATGTCTTCTGAGGCAAAGGAAACAAAGGCAAAAAGAAACTATTGGGATTTCAACAAAATAAAATGTTTCTGCACATGGGAGAAAACAGTTAACAAAACTAAAAGTCAACCTGTGGAATAGGAGAAGATATTTGCAAATGGCATATCTCATAAAGGGTTAGTATCCAAAATCTGTAAAGAACTTAACCAACTCAGCACCCAAAAAATGAATAATTCAGTTAAAAATGGCCAGAAGATATGAATAGACATTCTTTCAAAGAAGACATAGCCAACAGACACATGAAAACATGGTCAACATCACTGATCATCAAGGGAATGCAGATCAACACCACAATGACCTATCACTTCATACCTGTCAGAATGGCTAATATTAACAACAGCAGAAACAGCAGGTGTTAGCAACGATGCAGATAAAAGGGAACCTTATTGCACTGTTGGTGGGAATGCAAACTGGTGTAGCCACTGTGGAAAACAGTATGGAGATTCCTCAAATGTTAAAAATATAACTACCTATGATCCAGCAATTGAAGTACTAGGTACTTTACCCAAGGAATACAGAAATACTATTACAAAGGGATATATGCATCCCAGTGTTTATAGTAGCATTATCTACAATATTCCACGTGTCCATTACTTATGAATGATTAACAAAGAGGTTAATCATGCACACACACAACTTAATATTACTCCACAAAAAGAATGAAACCGTGCCATTTACAACAGCATTTAAATAGAGCTAGATAATCTGGTTTCTCTTCAGATCACATAAATCTTTTGCCCCTTAAATAGATAGAGTTAGGAAGTATGATGCTAAGTGAAATAAGTCAGAGAAAGAAATATACCATATGATTTCAATCATGCAGAATTTAAGAAAGAAAACAAGCAAAGAGAAGAGAAAAATGAGAGATACAAACCAAGAAACAGACTCTTAACTATGGAACAATCTGATGGTTACCAAAGAGGAGGAGGTGGGGGATGGTTACCAGGGAGAGGGGGGTTTAAATAGGTCATAGGGATTAAGGAGCTTCCTTGCTGTGAGGAGCACTGAGTGTTGTATGGAAGTGTTGAATCACTATATTGTATATCTGAAACTAATATTACACTGTATATTAAATGGAAGTTAGGTAAAAACTTAAAAAATAATAGACCTATGAAAGAGTCCTTAACATTATTAAACATCAGGGAAGTAAAAATTAAATGTCTAATGTGATATACACATTCATAAGAACAGATAAAAGGCAAAAGCCTAAAAAAATAAAAAATAGACTAAATTTCCAAGGAATGTGAAGAACGTTAAGCAGCTGGAATGATCCTACATTGGTTAGGAATCAGTATAAACTCTTTGAAAATTCGATATCTACAAATTTTATAACACCCTGTGATCCACTAATTCTACTCACAGAAGGAATGCATACATATGTTAACTAAAATATACATGCTGGAAGGTCCATAACAGCACTGAACTGGAAAACAACCAAATGTCTAATTGTATCATGGATAAATATTTTATGGTATATCACGTATTAGTACACCAAAATTGGCAATGATTAACAACTATGTTTACTATGGTTAGTATTTTCCACATGTGGTGTTAGATGAATAAATTCTTATACCAAAGAGTATATGCCATACTGTATGTATGCAAAATTTGTCAAAGCATAACTATGAAGTTGGAAGTTATGATAGTGATTTTTTTAGAGGGGTGGTTTTTGGAAGGGAGCATGTAGAGTCTTCTTTGGTTTTTAATATTTTTTTCATTATTATTTCCAGTGTATGGGTGCATTCTGTTTGTGAAAATACCGATCTGTCCATGTGATATAGATATCTTTATGTTCACTATAGTTTTATGACATTGAAAAGTAAGAGGGTTGGTAATGTCAAAATCTCAACTAAGTTGTGCTATACTAAATATAAAAAAAAAAAACTGGGAATATAATATTTATATGATACACATATAAAATATCCAGAAAGTGAAATGTGAAGGTTGGATAAATATATATCATGAAGAGCAGGAAAAAGTTAATAACAAGCCTTAGCAAATATAAGGAGATTGAAATCATGCCAAGTCTATATTCCAACCATAAGATGGGAATCTAGAAACCCAAACAGGAGGAAAACTGGAAAATTCACAAATATATAATGTATGGAAATGAACACACTCCTGAGCAATCCATAGGTCAAAGTAGACGTGTAAAGTAAATTGAATAATATCTTTAAACAAGTTTATAGCAATAACCACCTACAGCAAGTAAAAGTAACGATCACACTTAACCTAATTTTACACTCAAGTAACTAGAAAAAGAACAAATGAGCCCTAACATTAGAAACATGGATATCAGAACACAAATAAACAGGGACTAAGAAGACAATAGAAAAGCTCATTGAAACCAAGAGTTGGCTTTTTGAAAGTGCAAGGAAAATGGACAAATCTTTAGGTAGATTAAGTTAGTATAAAAGAAGATGCCCCAGAACTCCTATAAATGAAGCAAGAGACATTACAACTGACACCACGGAAATACAAAAGATCACAAGAGACTACTACGAACAATTATATGGAAACCAATTGGAAAGCCTGGAAAAATGGATAGAATTCTTGGAACATAAAACCTACAGAGTCCAAATCAGGAAGAAATAGAAAATTTGAACTGACCACTAACATGTAAGGAGATTTAAATATTAAAATCTCCCAACAAATGCCCGTAACCCAATGGTTTCCCTGGTGAATGCTAACAAACATTTAAAGAGGAATTTACACCAAACCTCAAACTGTTCTAAAAAATTGAAGAGAAGGGAACTTCCAAAACTCATTTTATGAGGTTAGATTTACTCTGGTACCAAAGGCAGATCAGGATGTTATGTTTTTTTTAATGTGTACATCAGTGAAAACAGATCATCAAACTTTGTTAGGTAAAAGTATAACTCTGAAAGAAGAAACCGATAAATCCACCACCCTACTTGGAGATCTCGACACTTCTCTTAGGAATGGGCAGGTCCTGCTGGCAGAAAATCAGAAAGGACAGACTTGACCTTGGCTACACCAACAATGAACTGGATATAATTGACACATATAGAATTTTTCATCCAATAACAGCAGAAGACACATTTTCCTCAAACATCCAGTGAGATATGCCACATTTGGGAACATAAGATTTAGCTTAATAAGTTGGAAAGAGTAGAAATCACATAGCATCTGCCCTCTGACCACAATAGTGTTCAACTAGAAATCACCAAGAAAAAGGTAACTGGGAAATCTCAAAATACATGATGATGATACTACACAGATCTAAATGACACATGGATCAAAGAAAAAAACTTGAGGAATTAAAATATATTTTCCCTTAAATGTATATGAAAACACAGATTAACAAAAGTTTTGAGATGCAGAGGAATGAAAACACAGATTAACAAAAGTTTTGAGATGCAGAGGAAGCAGTACACAGAAGAGAAATTTATAGCACTGAAGGTATATATTATAAAAGAAGATCTAAAATCAGTAATCAGAGTTTTCACCCTCGGAAACACGAGCATCAACAGCAAATTAAATTAGAGGTAAGCAGAAGAAAATAAGACCTAGAGCATAAATCAATGGAAGTGAAGGCAGGAAATAGTAGATTCAATGAATAAAACCCAAAGCATGTTCTTCAAAGAGATCAGTGAAAGCCAAACTCAGAAAAAAGAAAAAGAAATTGGAACCAAGTTAGTAATATTGCAAGAGAAAAGTGGTCATCAAGGTACATCCCATGGAAATTAAAAGCCTATTAAATAATGTGCTCACACATTTCAATAATATGAATTGGACCAATTCCTTGAAGAGACACTATTTGCCAAAACATACACAAGAAGATCTACGTGATGTGAACACACCGTTATCTGTTTAAAAATTTAAAGGTAAAATAAATAAACTTCCAAAATAGAAAGCACCAGGATGAATGTGTTCACTGCTGAGTTCTGTAAAATATTGAAGGAAGAAATTATACCAGTACAACGATTGCAGAGAATAGAAGCAGAGGCAGTACTTCCTATCATCGTATAAGGCCTGCGTTACCATAATGCCAAAACCATACAATGATATTACAACAAAATAGAACTACAGACAAGTTTATCTCATGAATATACATGCAAAAATGCTCAAGAAAATGTTAGCAAAGAAAGAAAATTCTACACCTTTATCGAGTGGGATTTATTCCAGCTGTATAAGGATGATTCAGTTTTCTAAAATCAATCCATCATTAACAAACTAAAAAATTAAAATCGTATGATCATATTAATAGATACAGAAAAAGCATTTCTCAAAATCCAGCACTCATTCATGATAAAATCTCAGTAAACTTGTAATAAAGGCAAATGTTATCAACTTGCACAAGACTTCAGAAATTTCTGTAGGTCACATCACACTGAATGGTGAGAAACTTGAAGCTTTCCTGCTAAGATGAGGTTCAAGGCAAGGATATTGCCTCTCCCCACTCCTTTCCAATTGTATTGGAAGTCTTTGCTAATGCAGTAATGCAAGAAAAAGGAATAAAGTGTATAGAGGTTCTGAATGGAGACATAAAACGTGGTGTTCATCGTTCATTTTTGCACAAAGTGCAAAATAACCAACAAAAATTCTTTTTTTAAAAAATTTTTTAAATGTTATATTTCTGAGAGAGAGAGACAACATGAATATGCCCCTCCCCCATTTTTTAAATGTTATATTTTTTAAATGTTATATTTCTGAGAGAGAGAGACAACATGAACATGCCCCTCCCCCATTCACACTCACTCACTCTGAAGATAAATAAACTTAAAAGAATTATAGATCAAATATTAATATCAAAAGGTTAACATTTTTAAATATAATTTATTGTTAAATTGGCTTACAAACAACACCCAGTGCTGATCCCAACAAGTGCCCTCCTCAATGCCCATCACCCATTTTCCCCTCTCCCCCACCCCCATCAACCAACCCTCAGTTTGTTCTCTGTAGTTAAGAGTCTCCTATAGTTTGCCTCCCTCCCTCTCTGTAACTAATTTTTCCCCTTCCCTTCCCCCATGGTCTTCTGTTAAGTTTCTCAAGATCCACATATGAGTGAAAACATATGCTGTCTTTCTCTGACTGACTTCTTTCACTCAGCATAATATCCTCTAGTTTGTAGCAATGAGAAAGAATAAAAGGTTAACGTTTTTGATAAACAAGTACTGTTCTGTTTCTTCATCGTGACCATTCGAATAATTAAGCCTACAAATTACCTCCTATGGTTAAATAAGTGCAAGCTTTTGAAATCCAAGGTAACCAAAGATACAGTGGTGGATAGAGATAATATAATTTTCCAGTCAGCTCCATTTTTACAATAGTATGTGCATTTATCTCAAGGAAGCCTGGCTTTTAAGCTATTTGCTTTTGAAAAAAGATGTCAGGAAATATACCTGTGCTCTTGAATATGATTTGAATGCAAACTCTATATACCACAAAGGAAAAATCAGTATGTGTATACACACGTACTTATACCCTCATATGTGCCTGAAGATACCATCAGATATTTTTGGCCCGTGGAAAAGAAATCTTAATGTTCTTATTGGCACATTACCAGGGATTGAAGCCATCTTACTATTACGGGACTTAGGCAGCTGTGGTGATAACAGTGGCCATAGAATATAAACTGTATTTTGGCAAAAAAAAAAAAAATGCTGCATTCAATTTAAACATTTTACACAAAGGTTTTTTAATTAGAATGAATGCATCGTCCGGTATACAGTCTTACGAATCAGTTATTTGGCCATGGGCTGGTGTCAGCATCTGCCACATGTCTTTAAGTTCAGCGTGAAGTGAAGGTAAATGCGAGTGAAAGCCCATTAAATCTATTGCCAGACCTTACCTTCCTGGTTTACAAATGCAGCACTTTATTCTTCAGAAAACATTGGTCGGCATTGCAATGGCAAAATATGCCTTCATGGAAAATAAAGAAATGTTCTTTTGGACATCCTCTCATGACCATGGGGAGAAGACCAGGGAGCGGGTGACCGCAGGGTACCTGCTAGCAAAAACTAGAAGGAAGCATTGCTCCTTGGACCACTCGGAGTGAGCAGCATGCCACCCTGTCACCGGGTGAAAACAAGATTCGGTTCCTGATGTTTGTGATCTCGCCTGCCTCTGGGGGTGCTCACTTTGAAAAGATTGACGACATTTAAAAAGAACTGAATAAAGTATGAACGTTTTAGGTATTAGAAGCAATCTTTAATTTCAAAACCATCACCTGCTTGCTAAAAATAGGGGCTGCTAGCAAGAGAGCATCTCATTGAATATAATTTCTATTGGTGTATTTTTAGCACACGGTGTGATAAGTTGACTAATGGGGGAACTTTAAATGTGTATTTTAATGATGGGAAAATTTTAGGAGTCTTGATTCTGATAAGAATTCCCAAGCATTATGCTATTAGGTGGGCAAAATGAAAGTATAATTCTCACACCCAAAAGATACTTTTGAGTGATTTCAGTCAACCCCATGTTACTGGCTGCATTCTTTCTATATCTGAAATTTGGAATAATTACTGAAGAAATAGCACGGGAGAAAGTTAAGTTGTCAATTTTCTATTTTTAGCTCCAGTTACATAGTACGCTTCCAATAACATCTTTAAAAAGATCTTTTAGGGGCATTTGTGAAATTGCTTAAGGTAATTAATTCAAGTTCAAATTAGAAAACGAACTCATCAGGGATATTTCTCAGGAAAGAATTCCTTCAGAGTACAGCATGTCTGAGAGGAGATATTTTGGGATTGCAGGTGATTGGATACTCTTAGATACATAAAGTAATGTTTATGCATATATTTGTATAAAACTATCCCTTTCTCATTTGCCAAAGGAGTTTCTTCTTTCCTTCTACCTCCTTCCCACGTCTCCCCCACCCCACCCCCCGCCCCCAGGTAGTGTCTAAAATGCTGTTGAGTTCAGCAGACTTCCTCATCAGATTAATCTACACTTACTCTTCTCCAGACACTGCCTAGTGCCTAGGGCATGCTGGCATCTCAGCACCCTCAGGTGACCCCGCACTTGTCTTCACAACGGCTGAGTTTTGTGCTTTCTCAAAGGTGGCTGCTTATGTGTGTGTGAACCTGATCATACCTCTTCTACTTAGTGTTACGGCTATGTAATGTAAGTAAATATGATGTACGTGGAAGACCTATGAATCTGAAAGGTTTCTATGGAAAAACAAGAGGAATAGCTTAAAAAGAGTATAAAAATGACTCACTAAAAACACGAGTTGTCAAATTAGAAGTGGGAGGAGAAAAGTATAAAATATTGGGAGAGATTACGAAAGCCTCTAAGTATTACATCCAGCTTTCTACAGAGGTTTCTAGGTTCCCTTTAAAGAAGCAGAAACTGAAAATGGTAGTATCTGCATGACGGTTGAGACGCAGGCAGTAAGGGCCCTGACACTCGACAGCATGTCCAAGAAGCCCTTAGCCCGCATCAAAACTTTGGAAAATTCATATTCATTTATATGGTTTGTTTTTTAAATGTTTAACGCATGACTTTATGTTTGTTGTTGTCCATACATATTTTGTAAACAATGCTGGTTCAATCAACTTTCAGGTAACTGAGCAGTTACTGTTATTTGGAAGAAGGAACGCAGAATGTGGGAAATAACACTTTGCATCCCTACCTAGTTAATTCTTCATGAATTTGTATGATGAAATTTAATTTGTGGGAATGTAATTTTCACAGGAAAATGAGTTCATAAAGACCACGTGACAGAGTCCATGTACAGTGAAGCCAGCTCAGAAGAGGGATCAATTACAGCAGATGACAAAAAGAGTTCAGTTGTTACTGCCTGGTAATCAAACGGCGCTCTTGTAAGGTACCAGTGTGCATAACATTATGCTAGGAAATGTACTGCAATGTCCTCAAGGGCTAGAAGAGAAAAAGCGATAGAGAATTCTTCGATTTGCTACATGGCGTTTGTCACATCTTTGTCTCCCTAGGCATAAGTTTTGAAAACTTCTCCTAATACTCAGTAGATGTAGAAATAATAGCACACATAAGATTGCACATGAAGGAACACTGAGTTGTAGATGAATGAGCAAACTAAGATATTCTTTGTCAGTAGCACGTCATCTGGGGAGATGAGGCTAGAGAGAAGAATATAATTGGTCGGGAGTCTGTGGGAGACCAAAGAGCAAAAGTAGATGTCTCCTGAGCAAAAAGGCTCTGTGATGAAGATGGGTTTAGAGTGGGAATAACCAACCAGTCCAGGTGAGACGAGAGAGGCATCATATGTGTTTTCTATTCAGTTAGGGATCAACGTTCGTTGGTTCTAAACCAAGACCACAAACCATTGCACTCATTCCTTCTTGACAAAGACAGGCAAAATGCATAAAGATTCATGGATGGGGCGCCTGGGTGGATCAGTCGGTTGAGCGTCCGGCTTCAGCTCAGGTCATGATCTCACAGTTCGTGGGTTCGAGCCCCGCATCGGGCTCTGTGCTGACAGCTCAGAGCCTGGAGCCTGTTTCGGATTCTGTGTCTCCCTCTCTCTCTCTGACCCTCCCCTGCTCACGCTGTCTCTGTCTCTCTCAAAAATTAAAAAAAAAAAAAAGATTCATGGAAAAAATTGGATCATTAAACAAGCAGAGAATATGCTTTCCTGAAATGTTCTTTTGAATATTTCTTTTCCTCCAGTAGAAATCTAGTTATAAAGGAAGACGGCTGTGTTCTAATAGACTTCTAAACAGAGAGGGAAGGAAATTTCTACTTGTAATTCCAGACACTTTTAAATTTTGACCAATTACCAGTCACAGAACAGAATGGAGGAACATAGCCATTTTAGGTGGAACTTTTTCTTAGAAATTAAAAATTCTATGAGTTTAATGAGTATCCCGTGTAGATATTCCACAAATTACAAGATTTGGATTCTTCGAGAGCTTTAATCTTTTCAGTTTTTTAATGTAATGGGATCTTGGAAGTAGGCTCATTCTGAGAGAAAAATAATCATATTCCTAATACTGAAGTTTAACACTGAATTCTTACTGTCCAACAAACTTAATCTGTATTGCTATGTTTACCTGAAGCCTGTTGCTATGACCACCGTGGTATACTTCCATAAATTATTTAAACCCTCTTAATTGCATAATTCCACAAAGATAGCATAGATTCCTTTTAGAACAAGAAAGTAGGAGAGAGACTTCAGGTGCCCCCCCCCCAAAGAAAATGCTGCTTGTACATGTTACCTTGAATCCTAATGTCAGTGGTGTGCAAATGAACACACAGAAAGTGATCATCAAGAGACAGCTTGATCATTGGTAAATTTCAAACAGTATTTGATGCAAAATGTATAATGGAGTTTGGAATGTCTCTTTAAATCCGTTATAATTGGATCTGGTTGACTGTTGACAGCACTAATTTCAGAATACTGGTATGATTTTTGTCCCTGTTATGTATTATCTAATATATACTCATACATATGTAAAAAACAGCTAATTTATTTATATCCTACCTCATCATTTCACTCCATTATCTAATTTTGTTTTTGTTTAAGTGGCAAAATTGTCTCAAGTCTGTGAGTCGCTGTTGGCTTAGAGAAGGGCTGGGAAGCCACATAGTATTGTGGAAAGATCTCCAGGATTATAGCTAATAAAATTAGGCCTGAAGGTCAAAGCTATATTTACATGATGTGGCAAATCACAGGTCTTTTCTGACAGCTCCGTCTATCAAGATAGGTTTATGGTTGAAATGTATTGTTAGATGAGAAATGGCTTTGTTAACTATTGTGGCAGCAAAGTTTACTGAAAGATTTATTTTTATCCTGCTACTGTGGACGGTGGAGGAAAGAATGGGAGTTATGTCATCTTGTCTATGCCTAGAAGCTTTTGCATGAAGGATCTAGACTTCTGATGCTTGTGGAGGACCTTCGTTTCCTTTTCGTTTTTTGGTTAAGAACCACGTTGCACTAAATGCAATGTGGCATTCGGGATTGGGTTCTGGAACAGAAAAAGGACATAAATGGAAAAATTGATGAAATCAGAACAACATCTGGAGCTTGCTTAATCTGAAACAAGTGTCGGTTTCTTAATTTTGACACACGTACTAAGATAATATATTAGCTTTAAAGGGAACTGGATCAGAGATGTAAATGAACATATCTTCAAAACTTTTCGGGAAATCCAGAATTATTTCAAAGACAATAAATGTTTAAAAATTTTTTTTAAATGTTTACTTATTTTTGAGAGAGAGAGAGAGAGAGAGCACGAGCAGGGTTGTTGTAGAGAGAGAGTGGGACAGAGGATCTGAAGTGGGCTCTGCACTGTCAGCACAGAGCCCAATGTAGGGCTTTAACTCACAAATCGTGAGATCATAACCTGAGTTGAAGTCAGACACTTTAACTGAGTCACCCAGGCACCCCAAAATAAAATTACCTTACAAGATAAAAATATGTTAAGTTACTTAAAGAAAAAGCCTTCACAAGGCTTTTGTTAGGGAGTATAAGGGTTGCAGGATTGAGGGACAGAACCTCTTCTGCCTTTGAGAAGAAAGATTCAGTAAGTTTGGAAAAGAGGTTGTTTCTGTCCGGAGACCTCTGCCCCACTGCCATGCAGCATCCTAAACGTGAACAGTAACTGAGTTACAGATAGACTGAAGGAATTGAGTAGTAATTAATAAGAATAGTATAGACTTGGAATTTGTAGTAAAATAATCCTGTACCCACTTTTAACACCAAGGGATTAGAGTTCGCAACAGAATTTGACAGTGATGCACCTTAGCAATTTATGTGATGTGTTAAATATTAGAGACCCTTCCCTGAGGTTGGGAAGGTCAGGTCCCCAAGAAGAAGATTGAAATTATTTATTTACTTATTTATTTATTGAGAGAGAGAGAATGAGAGCACAAGCGAGGGAGAGGGGTAAGGAGAGAGACAGAGAGAGAGAGAGAGATTAAGAGAGAGAATCTTAAGCAGGTTCTGTACTGTGCCTGGAGCCCAATACAGGGCTCAATCCCACGACCCTGGGATCTTGACCTGAGCGGAAATCAAGAGTTGGTCGCTGTGGAGTTGGTCATTCCACCAACTGAGCCTGCCAGGTGCCCCAAGAAGATTGAATTTGTTAGCATCCTGGTAAAGAGTTTTTCACATCCCCAGGTGTGGGAGAATGTAAGCATACCTACTACGTTACAGATTAGTTATTATTTCGGCAGGCAGAGAACTGCTTGGGGGATGTCTCACTTTAGCATACAGCCACCCACAGGATGAAATGCGCTTCTTCTAGAAATCCACAACACAGGCCGATTAAACACAGAGAGTGGCAGTTGTAGACTGGATATTCGTGAAGGTTCTGTTACGTAATACAAGACATAAGGTAAGGCATGTTATAAAATTTAGCGAGGCTAAGCTTCTTTTATTGCATACACTATTTTCCCATGTAATATGGAATATAGAAATATAATGAGTCTTAGTGAAATAATTCTTTTGTCAGTTGGTAAAATTTAAATTTTATATGCCCCAGCAATGAAAATGCTTGCAAAAGGCTTCAACCTGATTATGTAACAATCATTTAAAAGAAGAAAATCATCAACTTGCTTTGATGATCTTAATGCATGTAAATCAATGTCTAAGTGCCTCACATATTCCAAAATATACATAGCCTACAACAGCTGGATGTTAAATGAATCTTTCTAAATAAAATAATAAATTGGCTGCCACCAGGAACATAAACTTTTATTGGATGAAACGTTTTTATTTCATAGTGTAAAATTGGCCTCTTTGGTGATTCATTGTTCTTGGAACAGCTTGAGATCAGTGCTAAAATGTCGATTATTTTGGTTTAATAGTCTAAGCTTTCTAAACCACTACAGATGTTTTATTTTAAGTATAATGGGAGGTCGAAAAAGAAGCTAAATGAATTTTTTAAAGAAATGAAGCTTCGTTTGCAGCATCCTACAGAATTTGAGAATAATTTGTGAACAACTAATTCATCTTGGTTGCATACATTTGATTAATTTAAATATTTTGAATTTCCTCAGTTTCAGAGAGCTGTTATGCTTGGAGAGATCTTAAGAGAAGTGGACTGTTATTAAGTGGGTCCTGGATGAAAAAGAAATATACTTGAATCCGTTTCTGAGGGTATTATGTATGTTAGATTAATGGAGAATAAATTATAGTCCAGTTCTGTGGAGGTAGTCACAATGGTTCTGATTTGAAAGTAGCACGGAGCGTAATTATGAGTTGAGAGTCTAACATTTGGAAATAAAGATTGAGTGTTGAGGAAATTTTCCTGGTATTGCTCCCTACTTTATAGGAGTTTGCAGATGTAGACACTCTTCATTTTTAGTTTCTTGAATGATTCACAGATCTGCATTTTTCATTAACAGGCACTTATGCAGATTTAAATATTACACTCATTTAGTCTTTATAACCATGCTATGACATAGGTAATTTTCTATTGCAGTGTAACAAATTACCATCGACTTACTGGCTTAAAATAACTCAAATTGAGTGTCACACCGCTACTGGAGATCGGGAGTCCAGATCCAACTTAACAGTGTTCTCTGCTCAGGGTCTCCAGACCTGGTGCATCTTCACCTGGAGGCTGGAGTAGGGGAGGTGTGCCTCCGAGCCCCTTTGGGCTGTCGGCGGAGTTTATTTGCTTGAGTCTGTTGGGACTGTGGTCGCCGTTTTCTCGGTAACTATGGACCGGGAAGAGGTGTGGGATCCCAGAGACCCGTCTCAGATTCTTGCTCCGTGGCCCCCTCTGGGGGCAGTTTACATCGTGGTGGCTTGCTTCTTCAAATTCGGCAAGCGCACATCTCAGTTAATATCTCCCTCTTCAGGGGGGCTCGTGGCGAGAACCTGAGAACGGCCTCTCGGATCCCACACCTCTTCCTGGTCCATAGTTCCTGAGAGAACAGCAACTGCAGGCCCACAGCCTGAGGCTAATAGACACCGATGAGGCTTGAAAGGGTTTGTTGAAACGCTCAAAGGCCCATTGCTAGTAAGTAGCAGGGCCATGATCTGAACGCCCAGGTCTACTCTCGGTGCCTAGGTGGTAAAGTGTACACGGTCCTATTTGTTTTCTTACCTTCCTATTAGAAAGCTCTTTGTAGACACACTACCGTGACACTATTTGTTTTTAAGTTTATTTATTTATTTTGAGAGAGAATGTGCACATGTGCACGTGAGCAAGCAAGGGAGGGGCAGAGAGGGAGAAAGAATCCCAAGCACGTTGCATGCTGTCAGCACAGAGCCTGATATGGGGCTCAATCCCATGAACTGTGAAATCATTACCTGCGGTGAACCAAGAGTCGCTTCCTTAATTGACTGAGCTGCCCAGGGGCACTATTTCTAGTTAGATGTCAAAGTAATTAAATGAGGCCACATTTAATTTCTGGCTATGATAAAAATGCTGGAGTGGTTCATAAAGATGAAGTTCTTCAAGTTTAGCCTCACATTCTTATAGAGAGCATTGTTATTCTGATGTTCTTACTATAATCTGGAAAAGAGAAACAACCATCCAGTGTCTAGGAATAGCTGTATCTCCCTTTCCACGTGCTGGGTGTTGGATATGCATGTGGTCTGCCGCCTCCCTTAGGCAGTTAGACAAAGTATAATGTTCATTAATTCCATCCTTGTATTATGGAAAGGAAAGGTACATTTTCTTTTCTTTTTTTAATTTTTGTTTTTTATTTTGGAGAGCACGAGTGGGAGGAGGGGCAGAGAGGGAGAGAGAATGTTAAGTAGGCTTCAGGCTCTGCGCGGAGCCCACCACATGGCTTCGATCCCCAAGAGTAGGACACTTAACCGACTGAGCCATGCAGGTGCCCTAACAATTCATTTTCCAAAGCACTTGGACTCGGTGGCAAAAATTCATTTGAGCGTAGTGACACTGTGGCCAGAGATTACTATTCAAGGGTCCCCATTCTGCTAGGGCGGGCAAGTACCCACTTTTGATGTCTGAGCGATTGCTTTATAAGCTCTAAAGCGGTATATTTTTCTAAAGTGAAACAATATATGCTTTTTTCAATTTACTTGATAAACAGTTGCTCAACATTTATTTTAACTCAGATATTCTCATATTCACTGGGTATTTATCAATTAATAACAGAATATCCTAGCCTTAAGGAGTGCACTAGGTGGAAGTACTGAGAAGAGAATAATTGATTACCGCAGACTCGGCCATTTGTTTGAGTGAAGGTATATGTAACGATAACCCACACGGGAACTAGGACTTTTTCAGCTGCAGCTTACTTAGTGTGAGGCAGGGTGTCACAGATGGATATTACAACTGAGTCCCCAAAGGTAAAGAGATGTTGCATGGATGAGCAATACAGAACGAGGGCATGAAGGGCATTTGAGGCAGAAGAAACATGTTTAATGTGACAAAAGCACATACAAGAATGGAGTGGTAGACAATTTGCAAAGAGTTTGGATTTGTAAAAGGAGCATAGGGGATATGTCAGGGATGGCAATTTAGACTAAAACAGTAGGAATGACCGAGAGTATTAATGGCCCTGTAGACCATACTCATGTATTAGTGCTTGAAGATGATTTTGATTTCTCAGAAACAGATGGTTTCGTGATGTGTAGGCTTTTTCATTCGAATTAGCACATATGTTAAATTCTGCTGCTTCTAGATGTGTATTTGAGCCAAAGTACTTTAAACTGTATTTTTTAACCGAATAAGTGTGTAACTGCTACTTCACAGTCCACACAGCTATCATCATAGACTGCATGATAGCCAAGATCTTTCTTTTATTTCCTAATGCATCCCAAGTTCACAAAACAGCGGCAAACACACGGTAATGTCTCAGTAATTGCTTTCTGAATGAATGTGCATAGTCTCAAAACACGTTAAAGGGGCAGAATTATATTACCCGAATTCCCAAAGTTCTCTTCAGTTGTTTAGATGCACCTGAAGTTCTCTGGGTCTCTAACGAGCATATTTTCCAATGGCTTAAAATGCTTTCTGCTCTAGCACAAGGTTTCCATATATCTGGACTACGCAGACTTATCATAGGATTCACTAAGTCAATCATTGAGTTGGAGGGCATGTTTTCCATTGAGGCAACTTGAATAATTGTGTGGATTACTGGGTAGCTGGGGGGTAGGCAGCTCTAGAAGAAAATAGATTCATTTACTAGGAGGACTTTGTTTCTGGAACTGTTCGCCCACTACCGCTTTCTTAATTTTGTCCAAAAGAGCCCTCTGAAAGCTTGAAGGTGATAATTCCTCATGAGGTTTAAAATACAAGGTCAGTGATTGTCTAGAGAGGCAGAGTCAGCTTCGAGAAGCATACTTACCAGGAGTGAGTTATGAACCTCATGCCCATGTAGGCATCCTCCTTGCATTTTTTATGGGGAGGTAAACTAGGAGGGAGGTAGACAGTAGATGTAGAATTCAAGCATTAAAGTGCAGAGGCGAGGCAGAATCAGAAACAATTAACTGTGGATTTTCCATACATTGGCAGCATTATGTGTGTATCAAAGTCATACGACTAGATTTTCCGTTCATTTGAAAAGCATTTAGTGACTTTGTAGTATGCTGAGTCTGGCAGAGTTGGGGGAAGAATAAGGAAATTTTAAAAAAGAGCCATAATTCTTGCTTTCTCAGGGTTTACAATCTAGGGAAGAAGAAATGTATATACACATTGTGATAAAGACAAGTAATTGCTAAATGTTACGGTTACACCGGGAGGCTGTGGATGTGAAAGACAGTAGTGTCTGGAGAAAAACACGTAAATCAATTAACAGTGTGGTTCCTAATATCTTTATTACAAAAAGCCAACAGAATGTAATGAAATAGAATTACGAACTTCCCTTTTTTCTTGGTAATCTATTAGTAGGGTATGGAACAACACCAGGTAACGAATAGGTGCTCAGTAAATAGCTGCTTAATGAATAAGTGAATGAATTGCTTTAGGTTGCTTTCATGAGTTTTGATTACTGATCTCTATAACCAGTGTTAGATGAGAATTCATTTTCATCTGTCATTCTTATTTAAGGCTGTAATATTTGCCTACAATAAAATTTACAAATGGTGCCTACACTCTTTATGACTTTTGGCAAAGGTATGCTTTTGTGTAGCCACCACCACAATCAGCAAGAACTCTTTCTTTTTCTTTGTTTAATTATTTTGAGAGAGAGAGAGAGAGAGAGAGAGCATGTGAGCTGAGAAAGGGCAGAGAAAGAGGGAAAGCGAGAATCCCAAGGAGGCTCCATGCTGCCAGCGCAAAGCCCAACACGGCGCTTGAACTCATGAACCGAGAGACCATGACCTGAGCTGAAATCAAGAGTCAGGCGTTTAACCAACTGAGCCACCCAGGCACCTCTGTTTTTTTTGTTTTAATTTTAAGAGTTCTAATTGGTGTGCAATGGTAAAACATTACAGTTTTAAGTTGCATTTACCTGATGGCTAATGATATCATCATATAACGTGCTTGTTTACCTTCTGATTATCTTTTTTTGGTGAAATTTCTGTTGAAATATGTCACCCTTTATCTGAATGTTGATGCCTCTTGCTATTGAATTCTCTTGTATTATTGTGGATACAAATTCCGTTATGTAGTTTTTTCTTTTTTTTTATTTAGGTAAAGTACACCTAACGAAATTCACTATTTCAACCATTTTAAACTTCCAGTTCCATGGCTTTTCGTGTATTCATACTATTGCACAACATTGCAACTCTCTAAGTCCAGAACATTCTGACTATCCCAAAGGGAGCCCTGTCCTCTTTAAGCAGTCACTTCCCATTCTTTCTCTCCCTAGACCCTGAATACCACCAATCTGCTATTTCCTTCTGTGGATTAGCCTATTCTAGACATTTCACTTAAACAGAATCACATATAGATTTTTGTGTCATTTCTTTCACTTAGCATGATGTCTTTAAAAGTTCATACATATTGTAGCATGTGTCAGTACTTCATTCCTTTTTATGGCTAAATATTCTATTGTGTATAGACTGCATTTTATTTGTTCATTAGTTGATGAACGTGGGGTTATTTCTACTTTATGGCTGTTTTAAATAGTGCTGCTGTGAATATCGATGTCAATATCGCCTTTGAAACCTATTTTCAGTTGTCATAGTTAATTTTATATATCAACTTGCCTACGACATGGTCACCACATATTTGGTCAAATACATCTGGATGTTGCTGTGAGGGTACTTTTTTTGTTGAGAGTAGTGTTTTTTGGGGAAGATTTTTATGTGTATTTATACTTTTAAAATATTTCTGTTTGGTAGTTGACAAGCAATATCAGTTTCAAGTGTACAATATAGTGACTCAACATTTATATACACTAAGAGGTGATCACTGCGATAAATCTCATGACCATTTGCCACATACAAAATTGTTATATATTTTGTTAAATATTTTCCCTATGACATACATTGTAGCTCCATGTGTGATTTATTTTATGCATGGAAGTTTGTACCATTTTTAAAGTTTATTTATGTTCAGAGAGAGAGTGCATGCAAGCAGGGGAGGGGCAGAGAGAGAGAGAGAGGGAGAGAGAGAGAGAATCCCAAGCAGGCTCGACACTGTCAGCACAGAGCCCCATCTGGGACTCCATCTAACCAACTGAGAGACTATGACCTAAGATGAAATCAAGAGTTGGATGCTAAACCGACTGAGCCACCCAGTCACCCCAATTTGTACCTTTTCATCAACTTGCCCTATTTTGTCCATTCTCCCGACTTCCATCCCTTTTGCTAACCACCAGGTATTTCTCTGTATCTTTAAGACTTTCTGTCTTGTTTTGACTGTTTTTTTTTTCCTTTTGAGTTTCCACATCTAAACGAGTTTATATGGTATTGTCTTTTTTCTGTCTGACTTATTTGACTTAGCATAATAACTTCTAGATCCATCCATGTTGTTGCAAATGGCAAGATTTCATACTTTTTTGATGCTGAGTAACACTCCATTGTGTAGGTATGTATGCCTGTATACACACATGCACACATTACATCTTTAACCAGTCATCTATTGGTGGACACATTGGCGGCTTCCGTATCTTGGCTGTTGTAAACGATGCTGCTGTGAAAGTAGGGGTATGTGTATCTCTTGTGAATTAGTGTTTTTGTTTTCTTCAGGCAAATACCCAGAAGTAGAATTGCTGGATCATATAGTCATCATATTTTTAATTTTTTTGAGCAACTTTCATCCTGTTTCCCATAGCAGATGCATCAGTTCGCGTTCCCATTCAGCACTGCATTAGGGTTCCCTTTTTTCCACTTGGCCATACTTGTCATCCTTTGTCTTTTTGATAATACGCATTCTGAGTACTGTGAGGTGATATCATATTGTGGTTTTGATTTGCATGCTCCCTGATGATTAGTGATGTTTAGGATCTTCTCACGCATCTGTTGGCTACCTGAATGTCTTTGGAGAGATGCCTGTTCCTGGTTTTGGCCCATTTTTAAATTGAATTCTTTGTTTTTTGATACGGAGTTGTGTGAATTCTTTGTGTGTTTTGGATATTAACCTCTCATAAATTATAGCGTTTTCAAATATCTTCTGATAAGATTAACACTTAAATCACCCCTTAGCCCTGTCAAGTTGACCCACAAGAGTAACCATCACAAATATGTTTGAGGGAGTTCTGGTGGGATGTCAGAAAGAAAAGAAGAGAACTGTAAAGAAAGATTTTGTCTTCTTTGAGAACACATATACATTGTCATGAACAGAATGTTGGTAGAAATATGAACATTAACAGTGCTATGTTGAGGTCTCAAATGGAAAAGAGGAACATGCTATTGGAAACTGGAAAACACTTGATCCCTTGTATAAAGCGGTAGAGAATGTGTCCAAATTATATTTTGTTGTCTACTGGAAAGTAGAAAGTTGGTCACATGTAGGATCACCTACAAGTAGGTCAAGTGGTCAACCTGGATCTTTCACTGCATAGATTTCCATGAAGAGTGTGAAAGAAGTGACTAACAACAAAGTCTCTCTTTCTTGCCATCTGCGTCCCTGTCTGTAAAAGGAACTGATGTTGGCGTCTTTCTTGGGTGCGACATCGCAAATTGGTTATACTTCTTGGCCTTTTCTTCTGCAGATACTTAAATTTCTCTGGACTGCTAAGTCAATTTCCATTTGTCCATCTGCTTTCCATTTTCCAAAATCACTTTGCATTTCTTGTGATCCTGTTGTTTCTTGTCCTCTGGCTTTGCAAATTTATGACTTTAAATATTCTACTGTCATTTTAGTGGGGCAAGGTTGAGAACAGAGGTTAATGTGTGGATTAAATCTACCATGTTGACTGGAAAGCCTACAAATGACTGTCACGGTTCTTGGAAGCTCCTCATTCTGATTGGATGAAAAGTCCACCCTTTCTGAATTAGCCTTCATGTTGAACATTTGACCTATCCTTTAAAGTGAATTAACCATCAATTTGGTCATTGCAGCATTCCAGTATATCAGTGAATGTAATCATTTGTGTGCTCTCAAATAAAGTCAGTCTGCTCTGCTCTGCCATGAACAGGTTTCTCATCTTTACAATAACCTTGTGAAGTAAGAGTTAGTGTCCCTTTTTGAGGCAATTGTGAATGAGGGAATATTTGCAAATTGCGTAAGAACACATAGCTAGTAAATGCAGACCTAGAATGCAAGCACAATTGTTTTTTTCTAAAACATGCTTGTAGCAACATCCCTTATTGCTGTTATAGTACTTGTTCCTGTAAGTTTTGTAAGTGTATTACAGTTTTTTTAAAAAAAAATCAAGTGTTTTTCATATGTTTGTACTACTGTGAGTAGCTCAAATGAGTAATGATCTACATTGTATTTGCCTTTTACATCTCAGTGACCTCTGGGATTGAAAAAAAAGAACTTCATGGTCTAAGAAAGATTCCTGAATGGTTCCCTTCCTCTAACTCCCATAGTGCTTCACTCCCTGGAAGATTTGCAAGGAAGCCATGTGCATGAATGAAGTAGGAGGAGAGTGAGATTATATAACTTGGTTCACGGATGGCATCATTTCTCATTGTTCCCACTGTCTGAGAGAGAGGGGACAAAGGAGAAGACAGGTGGGAGTGTAGAAACTGCAAGGTGGGGATGGTAACGCCACAGTGTAATCTTCCGTGGGTGTTTAGCCTGGGGACTAGAAGACTGAGGGGACACATGCTAGTTGTCTTGAAATATTTGAAGAGCTGTCATGTGGAAGGGGGGGGTAGACTTTTCCCTGTAGGCCTGGAGGGCATAACTTGCAAGAAGAGGTGAAAGTTACAGCAAAGACAGTTTTCACTCAGTATAAAGAGGAACTTTCTAAGAGTGCACAACGGTCTCCTGCATGAAGTCTGGAAGCGCTCACTGTTGAGAAGCCTCTGCAGGGATGGAAGGAGGAAGCAAAAGTTAATCTAACCTCTTCTGAATATTATGTCCATCCCTTTCTCTTTTCCCCTCTCTGTTCTTTTGTCTCTCTCCCTCTCTCTCCCTCTCTCCCTCCTCCCTCCCTCCCTCCATCTCTATCATGTATCTATCTATCATCTAACTTTGAGAGAGAACAGATTGGAAGAAGAGAAGGTTAAAAGTGTGAAAAAGGTTAAATGTACCTGGGTATGTCTTGAGTGTGTTTTAGGGTATTTGGCGTAGGTTTGGTACATACATTTTTCTCCTTCATGTTTACCCACAAAATAATGACAAGGATAATTCTGTGACAACATACTAGGCTTCCGAAGGACGTTTTTAGAGGCTGAGTTCCTTTTCGATCCAGTAAATCTGGGTCAAAATTCTGTGTGTCTCAAGTTTAGCTTTGTGATCTTGGTAAAGCCAGGGAACCTTACAAGCCCCTATTTCATTACTATGAAATTTGACTTACATGTCATGATTTGGACGGGTATTGTGAAATTAAGTGAAATAGGGCACACAAAGCGCATGGCACACTGTCTCGTGCAGAGTCAATATTAGCAACTGCTTTTTCATACATTCCCTCACTGTGCTTTTGATTGTTGGTATAAATCTATCACATCAAGCTGATGGAATCTTTGTGTAAGAATTTAAAAGTTTAAGTATTTGACGTTAATAGGATGCAACTGCTTTCCTGACTTGCGAGAGTGTAACCAATGTGAATTTTTTTCCGCAAAGACAATTTTCTCATATCCCTTCCGTGTTTCCGTGAAAAGGAAATGTGAAGTGTCTCACTTTCACTTGGCAAAAATTAGCACAAGGCCAGCTATTCCCTTTGAAATAGCACATCATTTATTTATTTTGAAATTTTGACTTGTAAAGTGGTGGCATTATATGGTCACTAGTTTACTGTTGTTTTATTAAGGATAAATAATTTTGGAGGTATAATTCCCAGAGAACATTTTCAATTTTAATGATCTGTAAAAGAGTCTATAGTTTTGTTTTTCACAGCTCTGCTTTGTAGATGCTCTTCTCAACATCTGTGTAGGAAAATGTGTAGACACATACTTAAATTCAGATTTAAAACTAGAACTATACATGGGGCACCTGGGTGGCTTAGTCGGTTAAGGGTCTGACTTTCGCTTAGGTCATGATCTCGCGGTTCGTGGGTTCGAGCCCCGCGTCGGGCTCTGTGCTGACTGCCAGCTCAGAGCCTGGAGACTGTTTCAGTATGTGACTCCCTCTCTCTCTGACCCTTCCCTGCTCACGCTGTCTCTCTCTCTCTCTCTCTCTCTCTCCTAGAAATAAAAAAAAAAAAAGTTAAAAAAAAAACAACTAGAACTATACAATGCAATCAAATTTTATACCTCTGTGCTATAATCATATGCTTAAGAAATTCCTTTAGTGCCTGGGTGCCTGGGTGGCTCAGTGGTAAACGTCTGACTCTTGATTTTAGCTCAGGTCATGATCTCATGGTTTGTGGGTTCGAGCCCTGCATTGAACTCTGGGCTGACAGCTCAGAGCGTGGAGCCTGCTTCAGATTCTGTGTCTCTCTCTCTCTTCCCCTCCCCTGCTCATGCTGTGTCTCTCTCTCTCTCTCAAAAATAAGCATTGAGAAAAAGAAGTTCATCTACTCCAGACAATAACAACTATATATTCAGATATACTAGCATAACTTCATATGTGTATGTAGGTTTCAGAGTTGATCATGTCAAATATATAGGGTATGTACATATTACAATGTTCATGCCTGTTTCATTAATTAAATGATGAGTGTATTTATATTTGTGTATGTGCTTATCCTCAACTTTGGATGCTTGTCTACATGATGAAGATTTTGAGTGTACATTTGTTTTCAGTGCCTATAACTGGCAGACCTATGGGGAGTGTTTGTTCAAATTTTGCTGCTACATTAATTATTTCTGATCAACATAGTTGGTCATATAAATCATGAATTAAAGTCTCAGATGAATATGACTCAAAATACCAACTAGCACATATTTTCAGTTTAAGTATTTTCTTTATAGTTCCCATCAATATTTCTTTGTTCTTATTAAATTTTTAAAATTCTTTTGATTAAAATATAATGGCATCATAAAATTGTTGAAAAAATTAGAACATGAAAATAATTCAGTATATTAAAATCCAAACAAATCCAGCGATAAATTTTAATAAGATTTATCCCGTGTGTGTGTGTGTGTGTGTGTGTTTGACTGTGTGTGTGCATGCGTGTGCATGCACGCGCAGCAAATGGAAAAAATAGCCATGGAAGGTGACGTGCATATGAAATTGAGATGTCAGTAGGATAAAAACATTAGAATCATAAATATCAGAAAAACACTAGTCTCTAGTAATTTCCTGTAATCTTGAGGCGATCTTTTCATTTCTACTGAACATGTGAAAGGGGTTGATAATGAATTTCTTTTTCACCAGAGTGACAGTCACCAGCTGATATATGGCGGTAGATAAAAACATGTACAGTTATAAAGTTTATAGCCTGAAGCTTCACATAATATGTTAACACAACCTTTCTGTGTCCTTCAGTAATCATTGAAAATGTGACTTTTTTACAACCACACAATAATAAATTACAAGAATAGATGGTAGTGTTTTTGTTGATTCATTTATTGAGCATTTAGGTTGCTTTCCATATTTTGCTTATATTAATAGTGATACAGTGAAGTTATATGTACTCAAGTTTTCATGCATCTTTTAGCTTCTGCTAATTGTATTTTGATGTATTTAGATTCAGACATGTTAAAATTTAAATTCCTTTGATTCTTATCACCATGTGACATTCTCAAGCATCTGTGCCAATTTATAATTCTACAACGAAGTTAATATGAAAAAAATTAGATGTCTCAGAGCCCACTAAGGACAGTATAAATAGCACTACCTTCAGGCAATGACATTGCCTTACAGAATTTGAAATAGAAATGGTTTTGTTTTCGGGAAAATAGTGAAAATTATGGGGAAATTTAAAAAAGCAATTAGAATTTATGAAAAGGGACCACATTCATGTTCTAGAAATAAGTACAGTATCTCAAACTAAGGCCATATTGGCTATGTTTAACAGAAGATGGGACATTGCAGGAGGCAGATGAGTGAAAAGAAGTTGTGAATTGAAAATACTTAGTCTGAAGCACAGGGCCAAAAGAATTTTAAAAGATGGACATAGTATAAGAAAAATATGGTTACAGTAAAAAAAAAATGAGAAAAAAAAGTGTAACATATGTAATTTGAGTTCCAGAAAGAAACAAGAGAAAACAGAGCAGATGCAGTATTTGAAGCTGTGACATCTAAAATTGATTGATAGAAGGCCTCAACTCACAAATTCAGGATTCAGAGTGAATCCCAAGCAGAATGAATGCAAATAAAGCAGCACATATGCATTTCTTAGTCAAATTTCTCAAAGACAAAAAAAAAAAAAAAAAAAAAAAGATATCTTTAAAAATATGGAAAAAGATGTGTAAGGTTAGTTTCAAGTGAGTATCAGTACTATTAAAAGATAGATATTCAAAAAAGTAAGTAAAAAACAAAAAACAGATTTTTTAGGGCACCTGTGTGGTTCAGTCGGTTAAGCGTTTGACTCTTGATCTCGGCTCAGGTCATGATCTTGTGGTTCATGAGTTCAAGCCCCCATTGGTGCCGAGCCTGCTTGAGATTCTCCCTCTCTGCCTCTCTCTCGCTCCTCTCTCTCGCTCCTCTCTCTCAAAACAAATACATAAACTTAAAAAAAAAAAAAAAAAGGATGGATTTTCTCCACATGTAAAGGAAAAAAGAATGCAATTGACAGGCATTGTCAAAATGCAGAAATAAAACCACACCTAAACGGTCAGAAAATCTTACCCACCTACGAGCCTCTCCCTCCCTGTCTTAGACTCCTTGGGTGCTATAATAAAACCACAGAATGATCGCTTACACACAACAGAAATTTATTTTTCACAGTCCCAGTGATTGGGAAAGCAAGATGCCCCAGATTCATTGTCTGGGAAGGGCCCGTTTCCCGCTTCATAGATGGCACCCTCTGGCTGTGCGGTCCCACAGGGGAAAGCAAAGCCTCTGGGGCCTTTCTTACAAGAGCATTTACTTATCCCCTTCAGGATGGCTCTGCTACCCTCATTAGCTAATCTCTCCCAAAGGCCCCAGTTCCTAATACAGCACGTTGGACGATAGGATTCCAACATTGATATTTTTGGAGGACACAAGCAATTCAGCCCGTAGCGATCTCCAGAGAAAATATTCTTCAAACCTGATAGTCAAATATGTAGTCTTCAAAAGATGCTGAGAGAATGTATCAGCCGAGGGACTGCATAAAAAATACTTGAGTGAATTTTTCAAACTGAAATTAATGATACCCCATAGAAAGCAGAATAACAAGAAAAAAGAGCATCAATCTGTTAATATGTAGATAATTATAAAAGAATATTAACAATGTATAGTGAGGTTTATAATAAACGTATATGTATATATATGACAACGATCACACAGGCATGAAAAGCGGGTATAACTACAGGTATGTATATATACATACTTATGTGAGAATCTTGCATTTTATAGAAATAGTAAAAATACTGAAGAAAAGGTTATAGTAAAAATACTGAAGAAAAGGTTAGCTTATAATAGCTTAAGGATGTATCCTTTAATCTCATGATACTAATAAAAGAATAATATAATAAATACCAAGAACCTACTGTAAGAAAAAAATTGTATTTGAATGTATGATTAATTGAAAGGAACTGAATTTACCAACAAGAGATAAGAAATAATAAAATAGGCAGACAATGGTTGACTTTCCATCCAGACGCCCCTAAACATTTTATTTAAAAGGCAAAGATAGAGTGATTTAATGAATACAAGTATATGCCCTTTAAAAGGGGAGCTATATTAACTATAAGAGCACAAAATGTAAGAAAAAAGATGGGAAGAAAATACCATGCAAGCTATAATCTAATGAAAGTATAGCTAAAATATTTTTTAAAAATTGTGTCAGACCTTGTTAGAAATTAAGAAATTTTATTTCTTAAAAAGTAAACCCATACATGTTATGCTGAGTGAAATAAGTCAGGCAGAGAAGGACAAATACCGTATGTTTGCATGTATAGGAGGATTAGGAGGAACTTAACGGAGGACCATGGGGGAGAAGAAGGGAAAAAATAGTGGGGGAGAGGGAGGGAGGCAAACCATGAGAGAGTCTTG